>NC_072786.1:13464574-13764574 GCF_022539595.1 Amphiprion ocellaris
ATCATTTGTGCTTTGTGTGTTGCTGTTGGACTTTTTTTTTTAAATTCACTCTCACCCTCCACCCAGATGATATTTTCATACAAAACAAAACCACACTGGGCCTCATAGTCAGACACACCCTGGGAATCTTTGACCTGCTTCCACACAGATCAAACTGGGGGAGAAATCCTGCAAAATAACTTGTAGAAAATAGGCCCGAGTGTGACTGAAATCTCTCATTGTGCTTCTTGTTGGCAGGATTTATAATTCCACTTCCCACTCTGCAGCTGATGAGGCCTCACGCTGGAAGCTGGTGTTTGGAGAGAATAAAGCTCAACTTAAACACAAGTCCAGTCACCTTCCCTCAAGCTCCGGCTAAACCAGCTCTTCTCGTTCCCTTCTTTTGTCCGCACGTCAAAACGAGCCACATGTTTGTCTTTTTCCGCCTGCTGCTAAGCAACCTGGGGGATTCAGAGTGCAGCTACAGGATCGCAGTCTTAATCCAAATTCCGGGTTTTGCCGAGTCAGCTGTTTTCGGGTTGGAGTCATATCATGGATATTGGTGCCCTGGCAGAGTTTGCGCTTTTTTTTTTCCCCCCCCGAGAATCCTAGTTAACAGTACCATCTGTCGCATCCTATCATTTAAGAGGTGAGAGCACTGGCAGCTCCGGTTTAGCTGGAAATGATGAGTTTTGTTCTCGAAAATAGCGTGAGCATTTTTGACGTGAGGTGATTGGATTTGCTGATCAGGGGAAGGCAGCGGACCTTTTAAGGGAAAAGCAGCAGAGGGAGCTTATGAAATGTTCCACGGTTGCTCTCCAAGTGAAGAGCTGCAACGTCAGAGAAGCAGATTTTCTCAGTTTCAGCGTGTTCCACAACAGTTTCAAGTTATGGCACAGTTACTTTTGCTTAAATTCACCAGCAAGCTAGAATGAGCATTTAATGTGCTTAGATAATGAATGACCTAAAATCTCTTATACACAAAGTGCAGTTTACTGTCCCAAGAGAGGGACAAGAATTGCTGCCTTGATCTCCTCTCCAGTGCGTCTTTGCACAGATGACCCACTCAGTCCTAAAACTATTGTAGGTCAAATTCCAATCTGGGCCCCAATGAGGCCACAACATCGGTATTTAGGTTTGTGTAGCTCCTAATGTTCAAGCTCTTCCTCAGGTAAATCTGAACATGCCAGTAAAAGCATCTAGCTGTGCTTTAGATTCTAAATAATATACTGAATAATGACACAGCTCACAGGGAATATGATGCCAAGATAGGAAATCTTTTATTACAGAGAAAAAAAAACTTTTCTTCCAAAATATAGAAATCTGTACAACTTCCGCACAATCAATTTACATGAACTGTACAAATTTACAGCAGTTCATCACAACATACCCAAGGAAAAGAAACTGAACACGATAAAGGTGTACTGACATGAGATCACAAGATACAGCTTTTCTTCTTGGGTAAGCTCAGATTTTTTTTTGTCTATTTTCTGTTTTTTTTGTATGTAAATAGAAAAAAAAGGGAAAAAAACTGAAAAGAAAAGAAAAAAAAAACAAAGGATACGTCTACACTTACAGATCATGGAAACTAATATTTTTTACCAAAACAACTTTGGTCCTTGCCAACACTCCCATCACAAATGGCTTCACTTACGAAAAGCGTTATCCATGTTAAAAGATGAAATACAAAAAAAAGGAATACATCTAGAAACACCTCAGGATAGCAATTATTGGCACTTCCCATGTGTAATGTTGTGTACTCTACCATTTGTTGTACAGTTACAATACATTCTATAATATGTAAAACACCTCAAATGTGAAAGTGGCAATAATTCAACTAATCGATGACAATATTGACAACAACAACAACAAAACTGCTGTTCCCTTCCTGTTTCACGTCTTAACATGCACAACTTTTCCATAAGAGTATTTATTGAATGTCCGAGGCCTGAGTTTGGCAATACATTCCAGGGAGAGACTCCTCGCGTCTCAAAAAAATGTCACACAACTTCAACTTGACATTTAGTGCATTTATGTGCTTTTTTTTAACCTCCGACTACTCAAAGCACTCTGACGACGATTCTTTAACCTATGTGCGCACAAGCTGAATGGATGCCATTTAAATAATCAATATTACTGAGGACCTAAAACCATTTTGGGTGGTGGTAGTACAGTTGAGAAGGTGTCAAAGGGGATTTGGGTTGGATTTTTTTTTTACACTAAAAACAAGGTCTGCTAAAAAAAAAAAAAAAAAAAAAGTAGGTTAGATCACCAGACTAAAAATCCTCTTAAAAAGAGGATGAAGAGGAGAGAATGTGGATGAGTGGAAACATGAGAAAATCTACCAGTGTGACCATAAAACACATCTAGAGGAAAAAGTGAGACGAGACGACCATCTCGCGTCTGAAATATAGACCAAATCTCAAAACATCCTGACATTAAAAAGCTATAACGGAGCAGCATGATTTCAAAACTGGTGTCCGCCATGGAAACCAAAGCTCTGGGCTCCCATCCCAGCAGGCTCCTCTCCATCTGGCCAACATGGATTCACTGCTTTTCACAGATTGCTGAAGGAAGTATCAGCAGAGAGCAGGGCAGGAGGGGGGTTAGGGGGTTGCAGTGCGTCAAAGGCTATAGCTATATTACCCATGATCCTCTCAGGCTTAGGGGAGCTTAAACACCCAGAGGTCTGGTGATGAGCGGCGAACCAGCCTGCCGTGACAGATTTGGCCAGCGGCTAAGGCCTGAGCAACACCCGTAGCCGTTCCAGCATCTGTTCCATCGTGCTGTTAACCACTCAGCCCCAGAACCAGGAGTGAAGTCGGGGTACGTCAGACAGCCATCACACCCTTTCATATGCATGTAAACAAAGTTGCTACTCAAACTCAGTAATCAAGTGCAGCGTGATCCAGTGAGATGAAAACAGAAAACAACGGCCTAGTACCCTCAATTCTGCATCTTCGATCCATGTTTTTTGTCTCTCACTAGCCCCCCAAGTGCAGCTCGAGCACGCTAAGTGCGTGTGCTGGTTATCCATCACTGCTGAGGGAGGGTCGAGGGCTTCTGGTCAGGGTGGGGGTTGTTGAACAAGTCCAGAGGGGGGGCCTGGAGGGATTTTAGCTGCCCTGGACACAAAGAGTCCGGCCCTGGGCCCCCCCTCTCTCACACCAGCTCCTCATCCCTGCCTTCCTTACCCAGCTCCCCACGGTGATGGATGATGATATGTGTCACATTAAGTCTACCTGCATCCACAGGGGGTCAGCTAGCAGCATGCTGGCTTGCTTTTGGCTGAACAGGAGGTCTGAGCTGAGGGGTGATATGTGGCACTTGAGGCACTCTGAACCCCTACACCAGGAGGGATGCGGCGGGGGTGGGGTGGTGGTTTGAAGCTGCCAGGCTGGAAAATAAAGGGGTGGGGTGGGGTGGGGTGGGGGGACGCCTCCAAATGAGGGTCCGGGCAGCACAATGCAGCGGGGCTGGCTTTCATAAGCCTGATATTAGATTAACATCACAAATGGCTCATAATTCATGAGGTCTCCATAAGGCAGTGCACCTCTGACTCACACAAAAGTGTCTCTGGTTTATAAGAGCTTAGAAATAGTAGCTGAAAATAGAAGGCTGACTAGGGCCTGGTGTTTTCAATTCAAGTTAAAATTCATCTCTGAACAGTCGGCGCTCCAGACCTCCCTTTGGCCAAAGTCTCACACAGTCATCACTTAGTCCAGACCTTTCAGACAAACTTTTTTCTTCTATTTTTTTTTTAAATCAGCAACACAAATCACCATCTGTGTGTATCTGGGGGGGGGGGGACAGCTCAGCTCTGCATCGTGCCAGAGTCAACAGTGCCATATGAATGGATGACAGAATGTTTCTAACATACCACCCAGAATACTCTCCACCTACAAAATAACAACCGAGAGCTCTGCAATGTTCACAAGTACAGTGTTAAAAATGTTATTTTTGAAATCCAGACTTGCACACTCCCAGCTCAGCAGACCAGAGTCTACAACGTGGGAGCTACAGTATGAACCAAGGGCAGTAAAAATGGTGTGAAAAGATGACATTCGAATGGATGGAATGAAGGCGATTTTCGTTAAAAAAGTACACATCCCACACAATCTCACGTCAAAGTGCATTCAATGTCAATTCTAGCTGGGCCACATGACCAAGAATTTGGGTAAATAGGGCCCCCCCTTTTTGCTACACTTTGAGTTTTGGTAATGCAGATGACAAAGTGATGGGGGAAAAGGGGGTAAAATTAACACAGGAACTTGATTGTGAATTTCAACAACATTCATTAACTAGGGGAAGGGGGGAGGAGGAGACGGGTCCTCCTTTGCCTTCCCCCAGAAAAGCTACACAAACATGAGAGATGGGAGGGCGACAGTGCGACGGGACACACTGGTATCCATAGGTAACAGGTGTCACAACACATTCCACTTGCACTTACATACAGGCCGTTGAGATGAAGGTTTTCTGAAGCTCGATGTTGATAGCCGAAGGGGGGGAGGAAGAGAAGTTAAGACCAGAAGCCTTTTTTCAGTAGCTACAAGATAAAGAAAATGTATTCCCTGTGGTCCAAAAAGGGTTTCTATAGAAAATAGAGATGCTCTCATTGGGCGTTTCTTTACATTGAGCTTGGATTGCAATGGGCCCAGTCTGAACCTCAACTTCCTCCCCTCACAGGACACAAAAAAAACCCAGCAAAACCTTTGCATTTTCAAATTCAAGGGGTAATTCCTGGAAAATATTCCATACAATTTAGACTCGGTGTTTTTTTGCAGTGGTGTGTTGAACATGTACCCATAGTAACCACAAGTAAGAAAAGTGCAAAGTCAATGCTGATAGCCCCTTCAGAGGCGGAGCTGATCACCATGTTGTTTTCGGCTGGGGGGTGGATGGGGGTCTCCATGGGGGCTCCTGGTTGGTTGGTTGGTTTAGCTGCCCCAACAGTTCCATTTCCACAAAGCCTCTCCTAAAAAAACGGAGTGGTCGGCTGATCCGATGACACAACAGAACAGATGATAACGGGGAGAGAAGGGGTAAAAAATATCAAACCTACAAGGTTTCCATCACCTGGACGATAGGCCACATCCTCTGTTTTTTTTTCCTTTTGCTTTTTTCTTCTTTCACTATTTCATTTCATATTCTTAGCTTTAAAAAGGCTCACCCTGGTCTGGTCAAATGATCTGACCAGTCACGGCGTGACCCTGAACAAAAGTAGGTCGGTGTGACAGTGCGCCACTTTAGCTGGACACAGTCATCATATTGTAGGCTTTGGAGGGACTGGTTCTGCCCAGCACCATCAGTTCCTCCTTGCAGCTGATGTGACTGTCCACCATGGGGCTCACTGAGCCGCTGTTTCCTGAGGGGGAGCTGGCGGCGGCTGTCGCCTGCATTCCTACAGGGCCGGGCTGCGACTCATAGAGGACGCAGATGGAGCCGTCCTCGCCAATGCGGTAGGACACCTCGAAGGGGTCCACCCAGAGCGTGAGCTCGCTGGGCAGCAGCAGGTAGAGTTGCTGGATGGTCAGGCCGATGCGCTGGCCTGCCTGCCCCACCAGTGGGTCCATCTTGTGGTTGATGCGGATGCAGCGGTAACCTGAACCCTTGCAGGGCCTGTCTGGGAACCAGTGGTGCTTATATTGCTCTGCAGGGACACAAAGAGAAAGAAAAAGGGGAAGAAGATTAGCTTTGGAGTGAGTTGCTTGTACTAACATGTAATGTGGACAAAGTGATGTCATAAGCACTGATTAAACATACAGGCCTCGTAATGCATGTAACTACAGAAGCCAGTTGTGGCTGTGCAGGTGTGATCTGTGGTAATCTGGAGCTGGACAAAGGTTGAACTGAAAGCAGACAGACTGTACTTTGTGGTAGATAAGGCCACGTGATTTATTAAACATGTTGTGGCTGTAAAAAAAGAGTTAAAGCACAAATGGAAACATCATAAAAAGAGACTTGTGGGATAAGTTTTCATCTAAGTGTTTAATCCCTTTACATTTAAAGATCCTGATGAATCCCAAAACATTACTGCCTGTATTGTAGACTTGTCTCCATATGGTAAACATAAATTATGTTTTCTTTTTAACATACAACGCAAAGCCATCAAGTATAACTTTTTTTAACTCAGCAAAATCCATAATCAATAAGTGCATTTCTCCCTCGTGTAGTACCAGGATGTTTCTGTGGATGTTGTACAAATGTCATATTTAACTTATCATAATTACTAAATGTACTTATGTTCATATAAGTGCAGGGAGTTATTGTGTGCTTGTAGCAAAGGAGAGGAAAGAAAAACACCACCACCTGTTAGAGGGCTGATAAGCAGCCATTAACAGGCAGCCAGCGGCTCTCTGGGCCTACGTGACAAAAAGACTGCCATTGAATTGCACAATCCCTCCCCTGGCTTTCGTCAGTGTCACAAAGTCTCCCATGACTGGCTGAACAAAACACACCAAAAGTGTCCTAGCTGCCATCTGGGACGCACAGCTCCTCCTCTTAAAGGGGCACGCTCCTATTTTTCTTCCTCGTCTTCATAGAAGTTTTAGCAGAGCAGTGAAACTAGTGAATCACAGTGACGCCACTCTCTGTGTTTTTCATTTTACTGGATAAAATGACGAGTAAAACAAACTGACCATTATTGGATTTGGGCATTCTTTCATTCCAAGTTCACTTTCTTTAGCATACGAAAAGGCTTCCTATCTCTTTCCAAGATATCTGAATACAGTTTCAAACCCCTTTTGTTCTAACCTTTTCATTTACTGACCTCCCCACTTTAAGGAACACACCTACTCCCCCCTATTTACTCTGACAAGGCTCATCCATATTGAATTCCCATTGACGGTAACTCCATTGTGGCCAATGAAAAACGGGCTAAGGGAAGTAGGCCAGCATTCAGACCGGGGCCCGGAGGCCACCTGTATGCATCCACAGGATAATAACATCCCCCTCCCTTCCTCCCCTTCCCCTTCCTCCCCCCTGTTTGCCTTATCACAGAGGGCTGTATACTGCTGAGCTAATGGAGGGGCTGGCACTCGTGAAAGAGCACAAGGGGGGCTGGATGAGCTTTCAGCCTCAAGACCGAGCCACAAAGGCGGCTCCGTACAAACCCCGGAGCAGCTGGGAAATGATCAGCTCAGCAGGGCCTATTCTTAAAAACGAGGGCACATGGGAGGAGGAGGGGGGACGGAAAAGTAAGCAGACGAGCGTGCGCTTAACCTAAAGAGTTTAAGCAAAGAGGGTTGTTTATTCAACGGAGCTGACCTCGAACGCTGAAAAACACATTATGTGACTCTGCTGTGGCCTGTTTCCTGGGTTGAGTGCCTTTTATTTCCATTTTCCAGGGGCAAGCATCAAATCATGTTGATAAATAGAGGAAGCGAAACTTTGCTAACTACAATTACGCAACTACCATGGTTGCAATCTGGCTATTGGGCCTAATAGTCCCTCCTCACACTTCCCTTTGCTCAGCACAAACAAGAGGAGCCGGGCACTCAGCTTTTCAGCATGCAGACACAATAGTGAGTAGTTGTGATGATTCCAAACACAAAAGAGCTCTGGCTGGCCTAGTTTAGTAGCAGCAAGCCCCACTGGGTACTACCGCACACTTTCTCTTGTTTTTGCCTGAAAATGGGACCTTGTGGAACCAATTTATTTGTCTTTCAAACAGATTATACGCTCATCAGTGATGTTTATGCATTTTTTTATTATTATTACATGAGGCAGATTCCAGCTTATAATTTCCATCATTCTGATATAATTAATGTTTATGTTTGCTAAGTACAGGCTGGGATGTTTCAGTGGATTTCCCCTCCGTTTCCTCCCTCATTACGCTCCGTCTTTAATGTCCTCCTATAGGCGCCCACCATAACATGTCCCCTCCCCCACACGGGCCTCACAGCAGACTCCCAACTTTTGTCTGTTTACAAACACCACCGTCCAATCGGGCGCTCGGGGACATTTTCAGTAAACCCATAATTCCATTCGCCCACCGCCATAATCTCAAACAACACAACATTGTTTACCTCTTACACTGTTTGCATGATAAATGATCAAACTTCTACGGTAAACGGCAGCAATCTGTGGTGCCAAATGGTGAATTAAGGTGGTATTGTGCTTTTTTGGGGTAATTTTCTTCTCTTCACATAGATCCTGTGATATTTACAGTGAATTCCATGCTACAAAAAGGTCCTTTGTTCTCTACATCCAGCTGAATAAGACCTGTTTACGTGCAACTGAGGCTCTTATGGAAATGTAGGTCATCTGCTGTTTGCATGTAGATGGAAGGAGACAGATGTATGGCAGCTTTAGAGCCCAGAGACTGGAATGTGTTTAGAGCAGGAAATGAGACACAATCCCTGAGCTGCAGTGTTCTGTACAAAACTGCATCAAACTAAGCCCTTATGTAAACCTAAGGGAACCTATAGGCAGAATTTGCAGGGAGATTGAACGAAAAATGGCGATTTCTGCATCCATTCATTGTAAATACATGGCTATAGATCGTTATAGGAATGGAAAATGTGGTAAACTATACATTTATCCTCCAGCATATGGTGCCAAAATGAATACAAAATGGTGTCAAGGCTATAAACTTCTCAGTGAAACACAAACATGGCAAAAATGGGATGTTCCAATTAGAGGTGTTGTGTTAATGAAAAAATCATTTATGTAATATTTATAGTGCCAGAAACCCACTAAACTTCGCTCTGACACCGACCAGATTTCATTATTAACCTATTTCGTCCTAAGCATTACGTAATTGAGCCGCCTCTACCACCTCACTGGGGGCTGTTTTGCTCCATTCTCTGAGAGCTTTATCGACCGAGGCGCACTTCCTTGTTGGAGCCAAGCGTCTCTCTGCGCGCCCCCACCCCCACCCCGTCATCCAAATACAGCAACACATTCAACTTTAGCTAAATTCTATTTCTCACTTCGAATCGTGCCATAAAAAAAATCAGCTTAATCCTTCACTAAACTGCCTCGGATCGTCCTCTGCGTTCCACTTTGTCGCTCTTTCTCCTCTCCGACGTGCGCAAATAGTGGTGCGCGCTGATAGTGATACTTAGGAGAACAAAGAAAGGCTTCTTCAGAATCGTTCTCACATCTATTAGAACGCAAATTTGAGCACTTAGTGATGAAAGAAAGCCCAGACTTAAAGTGTAAAATCGTAGTGCGTATTACAGGGTGTTCTGGGTGCTGTTTTTCGTGCGTAAATGCGTAAATTTCTGGTTTCCTTACCTGCCAAAATGTCCTGTAAGCTCTGGCTGAATGTTTGGACCTGTCGATCGTTTACGTGTCCTTTTACCCTCAGAAATCTCGACAGAAATCCGACGGCGGCGTTGATCTCTGGTTTCATCGTTCCCCGGGCACAAAGGGTATGCATTGAGAAAGGCAACGGCGACGATCCGTGCGCTTTTTCTTGTTTTTTTTACTCTACGTGTTTGTCCGACTGTTCGTCTCCGACTCTGAGCGGCGATCCTTATCTTTTGGCGCTTGTGTTGTTTCTCTTGGCATTTATTAGTCGAGGTAGAGGGAAGTTTCTGACAGAGAGAGTCCGTGTGCGAGGACGGTACAGTGTTGGGTAACAGACGCCTGTTGTTGGTAAATACAGGGGGTTGGGGGGGTCCCGTGGTAAAACGTCAGCCAACCCTCCCTGCGCACTTTCCTCCTCCAGAGTGGAGCTGGAAGCAGGGGACGGTGCTTTTATACGTCCCCCCTCCTCCCCACAGCGACGACACAAGCTGCTACAGCAACTGCAGCTCACCAATCCGCGGCCCCGCAGCGGCTGACGGGCCACATATAGGAGGAGTGCAGCGTTCACGTCAACGCTCTGAAAATAAACAGAGGGACGCGGCATGAAACCGTGCTGCGTTCAGGGCTGTGGGAGATACGGCCAGCGAGAGAGAGAAAGGAAGAGGAAACAAAAGCAAACAAAACAAACAACAATAACAAAGAGAATCTTTAATTATCTCATTTGGAGAGGCTGGATTCTATGATTACCACTAGTAGCAGGTTAAACGGTGCATTTTCACAGTTTAGTACTTTTTAATCGCAGTATAACCCTATTGTGCATTTTGTACTTATAGTATATTTTTCTTATATATTTTTATTGTGGTGGTGGTGGTCGCTTTACTCTTTCTGCTTGCTGCTGTTACAACAGATTCTCACCTCGGGGATCAATGAAACATTTATATTCTTTTCTATTGTATTATTTTCTATTATTAACCAAAAATATATTAGTACACTTCTATTGTGTTGTGTTAAAATGTAATCTAAGGGATAAGGGGAAATACTACCAGTTGTGCATGTTATATTTATTTTGTAGTCTATATAAAAATACAATCAACACAAACTTTATTCATTCCTCCTTTTGGATCACCAGATTTGCAAAGTGCAAATTAAAATTGTATTTATATATATATATATATATATATATATATATATATATATATATATATATATATATATATATTTCACAAGATTACAAAGAAGTTGAGCTTTCATTTGTAGATTATTCACTTTTTAAAAAGCAGCTTTGTATAAAATTATGAAGCAAAATTCACAAAACATATTTCATTGTGGAGAAAGACTATCAAAATATTGGTAAAAACTGTCTCTGCTGCATTTTTGCATTCAGCCTGTTGAATCATTAGGTTGTTAAAGTGCAAACTTGTCATTACAAGAAGAAGAAAATATTAAAGTTGCCACAATTTTGACATCCATTAAATCCAGAGTCTGTCTGTCTGTGATTTGAGTGATAAAACTGCAAGATGGTACAGAAGTTAAGAAGTGACATTTTCATTCAGAAGACTATTTTTTAAAGAAAATAAGTACTTAAACAACTGTTTTGTATGAATATGTGAAGCAACATCTACAAAATGACTTCAAAGAGGACAAAAAGAATCAAAATATGCATAAAAACTATCTCTGCTGACACTGCTTCACATTCTCCAAACATGAACATTTCAACCAAAATGTTGCGCCAGTAATTGAAGCTTCTATTTTTATGCTCACCATGTTATGTGCGTAACCTTAAAACAGAAGTTCAAACTTTTGGAAAGTACTGTGATTTACTTACTGGCAGAGAGAAGACTGATGCTGCTCATTACATTTGTCACTTACACACTTTTCAGACACGTAGCAGTGTTGGCTTCATCAGTCTGTTAAAGTTCACACATAGGTCACTTTTACATTAATGTTCCTCACAGCTTCATTCAAACAAACAGTCCACAGTAATAGAAAAGCCATAGGCACATGGTTGGACAGGACATTATATGATAATTTGTGCGTTCCTATCTGTTTTTCTTTTGCTTTTTGCTTCTATCGTTTTAATTGTGGCATATTTCATTCACGCAAATTACAAGAAATATAAAAGAAAACATAAAAATAAGAATTAAAAAGATAAACTGGGCTCAGCTTTAATAAAATCTGTAATAGCATGATCAATGAAGCAGTTGTTTGTGTAAAAGTTTAAATAACACTTGATTAGTTTCAGTGGATCCGTCTTGATTTCATGCTAACTTTCTTGTCTTGGTTTCTGCGGTCTTCCTCTCTTCCATTCTCCACAAAGAAATATGTTTCAACAGGTTGCCCTGGTAGCCTCGAGGAGTTTATCAAACCAAACAGCTGTGAGTCTTTGTTTCATGTCAACCCCCATCTCTCCTCCTGCTCTCATCTCGCCTCTCTGCTCTAATAAACGCATCCCCCACACTCCAAAAAAACACCAAAACACAAACACATTCAGTTCATACAACATGTTTGCAGCATCCAATGCAATTAAAAAAAAAAAAAGTAATAATGAGGCTTCTAAAGTACTGGATTTGTTCATTGCTGTCCTGTGAGAGTTGTCTATCCAAAACATGAACTAATCTTGTAGTGAGACATCCTTACCTTCAGCTTTCATATTACACTTTATTAGCTGAAGCAGTAGAGTTATTCATCCTTAGAGTTTATATGAAAATCCAAATACATTTTTGGGAAATTTTACCAACCACTGTTAATTTTAAAATTGTCATTTTCCATTTGAAAATGTATCTCCAACCAGCATCCTTAATCAGAATGTAGGGAGGCTAACATGGCAAGCTAAACAATGCTTTGACTCAAATATTGCAATATTTAGCACAACAGGATCTATTAAACCTAAAACACAGTAGTTTATTTGAAAGTAGTACACAATTTAGAACAGTTTCGACCCTATTTGTCTAAATGTCTGAATAAAACTGGTGTCGGTTGACGACATTTGGGACACAGGGTTTATTACATTGTTTACCATATGTTCTGTCCAAAGTAATGATTTTATCGCTGCTGCTCTCTTTCAGGTCAGACCATGATGGTAGGCAGGCTTAAAAACAGGTGTGTGTGTGTGTGTGTGAGAGACAGAGACAGGAAGAGAGAGCAAGAGACTGTTTACAGTAACACAGCTGAGTACATCAACTGCCTGAGCCTTTCTCGCTCTCACTTTCTGACTTCGTCTACGTGTGCGGCTGATGGAGGCCTCTGGGTGTTTGTTCATACGAGGAAACAGGAAGAAGAGTCTCGAGCAACTAAAAAAGAACATCTTGTGTGACCCTGTGAAACGCCGAGGAGGCAAAACACGGTGCCAGGCTGCTATTCAGAGGCCAGTCCCTACGTGTTCATTAGAATCAGTGGAAAAGTACAGGCTGTTGTGTGCTTGTTGCGGTCATGATGACCTGCTGAGCTTTCCAATCACGATGCAATCAAACAGGCCAGGACCACACTGAGTGATTCAACAATTGACCTAAAGGCGGAACACAAACATGTGTGCACCAAACACACAGAGTAACAATCAGTGTATCAGGGATTGAAAAACACTGAAAACCCCCCTGTGTGGACCTGCTGTCACATATCTGATGCCCTGACAGGGGTTTTCTGAAATAAATACGTTTAAATTGTAATAAAATGACAATCAGATGGGGGTGTTTATTTAAAAATATGTGTTAGCTCCAAAAATATGTCAGCTTAAGCTAAGTCAACATACAATGATCCAAAACCTCATGTTAAAATTTAACCTTTGTTTTTCCAAACCAACATTTCTCCAGAAACAGATTCTCTCAGGTTCTCTGGAACAGTCTTGATATTTCCATTCAAATGTCTAACTGTCTTTATAACCATTACCACAAAAAAACTCCTCTCAGTTCCTTCATTTGCTGACCATGTTAACTAAATGTCCCAGGGAAATCCTCGAATCACATACAAGTTCATACATGTGGAAACCCCCACCTCTCTACCACAAACACTCATATGTAGTCATAGTTTCGCCCACACACCGTCTTGCTATTTAATGAAATAGTGGAGAGTTTCGGTGTGCTGCAGAAGACCTGGACATTTCTGTTTTTCGGATTTAAATAAATACAAAACCCACTTTGTTTAAGCTGCAAAAGCTATGGTTTAATACAGTTGAGAATTTCATTTTCCTCAAGTCATATCCATTACACTATTTTCGCATCACTCCCACGATCACATGGCAGTGGAGATTTTTTTTTTTTAAGTTTTCTGTAATTCATATAAAGCATTACTGAGCTGAAGAGATATAGGTTAAATTCCAAAAACTGGTCAGTGTGTATTCAGACCAAAGGTTAGTAATTAAGCCACTAAACTGGTCATCATTGCTCAAGAAATTAGTAATCTTCTTTCTTTGTCAGAAAACACGTTGCCTCAACGTCTGTTCTTTAAATTGTGCAATGATGACCTGACTCGACTTAACAAGAAGTTGGACTTTGAGCCAGAAGAGAGGCTCCTTTCAAGATGCTATGTTTTCACCAGCACTTTTAAAAATAGCTTTATTTTAACATGCAGGTGTCTCACTGTTGGAGGAAAAAGCATCATAGTATCCATAAACACTCTTCAGCCACTGTTCGAAGACTTTTCACCTCTCTGCTCCATGTATCACATTAATATTTTAGCCAAAATGTTGCAACGGTAATTGCAGTTTCTAATTTTGTCCTGCCACAGCGATGCCTGAAAACACAAGGTCAAAGTTTTGTGAAACACTGTTACTTGCTCATTTTTGAAGAAAAAAACTGATACCAATCATTGCGTTTGTTGCTTAAGCCGTTTTCAGACATGTGATTTGTAACATTGCTGACTTTATTAGTGTGGTAAAATGTGGACAGAGGTCACTTTTATTTGATAATGTTCCTCCCAGTGATAGAAAGCAGAAAGTATGTACACCACATTTAAAATACGCACAAGATGAGACAGCACAATAAATGATGTTTTATGACGTTTTAAAGAATGATACATTCTAAAATGATTGCTTTGAAGATTTGAATATATTTATAACACTGCTTTTTATTTAATTTGTTACACTTAATACCTACAACTGGCAACACTTTAATCTATATGTTACTGTTCACTGTTATGCACTAAAACACCAAGTCAAATTCCATGTATGTGAAAACCTACTGGCAAAAAAACCCCATTTCTGATTCTGATTGAATTACAACTTTTATGGAACGGTGCCTAAGATATTGATCCAGACAGGAATTCAACATGATCAGCTGCCGCATGTCTAAAATGGGCAACGTTAAGCTATCTAGGACTCATTAGGTTAGCAAAAGACTGAAAACAAATGTTAAAAAAAATCACATACAAACACCTCTACTGCCTTAATATGGCAACTTTAGAGGTTATGTCTTGCAGTCACAAACAGAAGAAGTTTCATGCTGGTTTTGATGTTACTTCTTTCCATCATGACAACCGGTCACAACTGAATTCCACTATAACCAGCATGACAACCTTGCAGTTGACTTAAAAGTCTATGTGGACTGAATATTTGACAGCTTTTGAGCAGCGTATCACTTTAACTGTTCAGATGACACAAGTTGGCACAAGTGTACGGAGACAGCTCACAAATACCAGACGGGGCTAGATGCTGGGGGAACGTTTCAGAAAGTCATCCTATCTCCAACAGTAGCTTTGGGGCAAGCAGGAGATTTACAAGCCAGCATGATCTTCCACATCTGTCCCACACACACATCTGTGCACGGGCCTCATTACTGACACAGAGTGTGGGGGTGTGTGGCTGAATTTTGGCAGCTCAGCAGGAGAGATAAAAGTCAAACAGCATGAAAGAGAAAGAGAAAGAAACTATATGCAATAACAGTGAGCTAGTGAAGGGTACTTAAACCTGGAAAACCCCCGAACCTTCCTGCTCTTTTTCATGCACAAGAAATGTTGTGGACACCGAGCACCTGAAAGAGAAACACAGAAAGTGGTTGTTTTGAATGTGCAGGCCACCAGCGCTGGGTAAAATATGGCCCCGGTTGTTGCCAGACAAGGGTGGGGTATCCTGTCGTTACGTCGGGTCCTGAGTTAGAGTAATGAATGGAGGCTTTTATCTTGAAACCGCACGTGAACTACAGTGCAGGAAAGAATGTCAGGTCAGGAATGAAGAGAGAGATCTTGGCTGCTCGCTGGAGTGAGTTTTCCAAACACGTTCTTCTTCCGTGGTGGTAAAAACACACAGGCAGTGTTTACATACATGCTTGCAAGCCAGTGAGGGTACTAAGGGACATGCAGAGACCAGCAAAGACACCAAAACATGCGGGTCAAAGAAAAGTTAAGCCAGCATAGGTTGTATTCATCAGGACACAAGCCAAAACATCGTCCCTGATCTGAATAGCATTCCCTTAACGTTCACAGATAAGCATCTCTCTCTTTGGGCAGGATCCAGCTTATCGTTTCAGTGCCGTTTCAGTGTCAGCGAAATATGCCCTTTTGTACCATAAAATGGGATGTCTCATTATGTGACCCACTTAGAGTA
This sequence comes from Amphiprion ocellaris, assembly GCF_022539595.1. Lineage (NCBI taxonomy): Eukaryota > Metazoa > Chordata > Actinopteri > Pomacentridae > Amphiprion > Amphiprion ocellaris. The sequence continues at coordinate 13,480,341 of NC_072786.1, forward strand.
TTTGTACTAAAACCTGGAAGCGTATTGTGTCTGAATCATCAGTTACACACCAGTACTGCTTAAAGTTGTAAGGTGCATGCTTTACTTTATTAATCCCACTTTGTTGTTTACATATTATTCACACTCACACTAGTCTAAACTGTGTTTTACAGAAAACTATATTTGAGTGGAACCAGTGACATGTAGTTCCTGTACTGTGCACATTATGATTTTACGCATAAAATAGGCGTTTACAGATTAAACTACCCAACATTATACTAGCTACTTAAAAGTAGCTCCGCCTCAACACCATACAACATTATGATGCTGCCACAGATTAATGCATCATCAGGGATCCATTATAATGATTACATAAACTGGAAAGATGCCACTTTACAAAACAAGTAGGACAGTTTTGTTTTTGGCACTAAAAAGAGGACTGTCATTTCAATAAAGTCTTCCTATCAATAAGATGTTGAAATTTTAAGCACTAAAATGCATCCTTATTCCAACCTTTACACCCAGAGGTTTTGTTGCTACAACCATTTGGTTTGTGGTGGCTTTAAAGGTCCCATCTGGTGAGAATTTATTTTTATTGTGTTTTGTTGTTGTTATAAACTTGGTGCAAAGTCAAAGCTGTTAAGATATGAAAGTGTTTACTTCTGGCATTCCTCAGGTCTCCCTTCAACTAGTTAACCTCCCAGCTTTACAAGCCTGTAAGAACTTGACCCAGGTGCTACTTAACAACTAACCAACCAACAGTCATCTTGCTCAAACTTTGTTTTGTCCTGCATCCTCACAGTCCATTGCGTCCAGGTGAACCTTTCAGAATGAACAGCTGCCTCAGCTTCTGCCAGGTTTATTTACTTTCTACAGCTGCTTCTGCAAACCCTGAAATAGCTTAGCCACGAGCAAAGCACACAAAATGTTCTGCTGTTGGCTGCAAGAGTGAACACAAGAGTCTTCATGCACTCCCAGCATCTGAGGAACTGAGGAGCCAGTGTGTTACTTTTATTTTTGATCACTATCGGAAAATCCTCAGCATTAGCATGATGTGCTGCTAATGTGGCTAACATTGCCATTAGCTTTGACAGAGCTCTATGGAAACTCTAAAGTTAAAGGACATTCAGCAAGGATGGAAACTTTAAGGCCAATTTGAAACCAGAAAGAAGGAGTATGTGAATGACTATGCTTTCATGTCACCTATTGTGCTTCAGTGAAACCTTAACTCACTGTTAACATTTCTTTGCTTCTCTCCTGCCCTCTGTGCTCACATATACTATATTTTAATACAACTGAATAGCCATTAAAGCTATTCTCATATTTTTCTGTTTCTGTCTTGGGACAACAGAACAAGTCTGAAATAGTGACTGAAAAACAGCCTGTTGAGACTATATGTTAACTAGCAGTCACTTTCGGGTCATTGCAGAGCAACCACAGATGCAGGGAGAGTCTTCTTCCTGAAGAGGGTGGGGACAGCAGTAATCTGTGGTTTTCAGAGCTTTAGACACTGAAACAACCTGTTTAGAACGGGGCTAAAACCAGTGGTAGTGGTTGCACAATTATGGTGAGGTGAATCATCTTTGAAGGATTTCGAGTGGAAAAGTTGAAAGATACTGTAAGGACATGTGAGACTTTCATTAAATTTGTAGACAATATGAGACATTTGTCGTAGTTTGAGCTGCTTTATTGAATGAGGACCTGAAGACTCCACTTGCAATGACCTGCAGCTATAGGTGGCCAAATGGTGATTTCCCTTGATTTGTGTTCTTGAAAATTAGCTCAGTCGGAATATTCAACTTTCTGTTGTGTTTTCGTTACTTTTAGTAAAGTTCTTCTTGAACATTCCTTCCGTTGTGCAGGACATAACTCACCCCTGAAGTAATATATTAACATCCTTAGATCCTCATGAGAACGACCTGTTCTTGTTTGTTTGGGGGGAGGAAAGAGCAGCTGTTTATTGTGTGCTTATCATTGAATACTTTATCAACAAGTCAACATAAAAAACCACACTGACAGAGCTTGTGGATTGTTGCTGTGAGAACGTACAATGGCTTTACTAAATGCAAATGTTGGTGCCGAACAGGAGTGATGTCATCGTGAGTGTATGGGTGTGCCTCAGACGGAGTAATCACCTTGCAGCAAAACAAGTCAGAGAAACTCTCCACGCCCTTCCCACTTTGATCCTCGGTCACCAGGAAGAGACTCATCTGAGAAAGCCACAAACTTTCCATGATGCTCGCTCTCCCACTCGCTCTCTCCCACTCCCTCCCCCTCCAGCTCTGCTGATGTTAATTCAAGCAGGAAGCAGTCCCAGCCTCTCTCACCGCTGCACTGTTGTTCTGTGGCTTCTGGCTTGGCCTCGACTGCCTCACAAAAATGAAGTGACGTCCACACTGAACGCATCGGGAAGCTTTTTCTCCTCTTCAGCTGCTTTCCTGTAACACTTTTTCCCCCCCTCTACTTCTGATTTGGCTTGAATTTCGCTGTGTTTACTTAATTCATCTGGGGCTTAAAACCAGATGGATCGGCGGCTATTCAGCACTCACTCCACAGTATTTTTTTTTAATGTATCAGTCCTCACATTATTCTGAATGCCATGAGTTATTCATGCTCTGTGCCTGGCGAGATAAAATGCACAGATTTGACTTGGGAGGATTAAAGTCGTTTGTAGCTGTGTTTAAATTATTCTCTTTCCACTCATACATGAAGCTCTGCATGCCCACTGACTCAGTTCCTCAGTAATCTCAAGTCAGAGAGAGACAAGTGAGGACTCATGCATACTTCTCCCCATGAGTTAAACAATATAAAACCCATATAGCTGTATATGTGTGTGTGTCTGTGTGTGTACGCTGTGTGTATTTTTAGCGGTGACATTTGAGATTGTGAGGGGCCTGCCAAGACCAGTCAAGTCCAGTTTTGACAGGTGATTACAGACCAGTCCCTTCAACACCTTCATATGTCGGTGAAATGCATTACTTAAGTGATGCCTTTGCATTTTTCAATCTCCAAAGAACTCTTCAACCTTAAAATATGTATAATATATAAACCGCAGTGTGTGGTATGTGTGTTACATCAGTGACTGTACATTCATGAGTTGCCACTTCCAACTTGTCTGGGTTCCAAACAGTGACACTATGATGTAAGATACACCTGCTAAGTTGCATATAACACACTTACTAATGACCTGCAGCACCTTAAAAGGGTCTTCAGGCTAAGTGATTGCACAATAATGAAGGGCTTGCAACAAAACTAGATCCAGACACTGAACATGGAGTCCTTAAAGGAATAGCCAACAGAAAATGTGTCTCTGGAGAATTAAATAGTCACCTCTTGTTGGCTTAAAATGTGTCTTGGAAAAAGTTTGTAGTTACAATTTATACATCTTAAAATAATAAATCCTTTGAAACCCAACACAAAGGTGAAAATGTTCATGATTCCAGAACATCATGTCAAATACTTCAGCATTAACTCAGTTGATTGATATAAAATCCATGGTTCCCAAATGCTCAGTGTGAATGTTCCTGTAGCATCACTTGCACTGTAATAAATACATGTTTTTCAATGCATTTTTTAAAACAATTTGTTGTGATTTTACAGGTTTTCTCTGTTTTGTTAAAATACAGATAATATCCAGGAAAATAGCTGAAAAAAATAGTAATTTACATGTTGAATGTTAAAAGATAAAAACTAACAAACATTTTATTCTATTTTACACTATTTTTGTATTTAAATCAGCTAAAAAATCCCCATTTTATAGATATTTGTCATTATTTGAATATATATCTCAACGTTCATAAAAATAGTTAACAATTTTTAACTGTTAATTTATAGAACCCCACATCCAATGAGCAATCCTGAGCAAGTACACGTTGCTGGAGCGTTCCTTGAAGGTTGTTTGAACGTCACAGGCAACATGCAGCAGCTACTGTTTATTAGCACCAGAGTCTGTTACTTCTGCCCAATTATGTAAGGCTTTAAAACACATGTAGCCCCATTTAAAGCTGCTATATTCCACTAAATATTGTATGCTGTGTGTGTGAGAATTTCTGCAGTGAGGGCACATGCTGAGCATTCTGTGTGTATGTAGCATATTCCATGTGGCACGTTGCTGGTCTCGTGCAATGACTGACTGAGTTTCCCTGGTGGAATGGCCAAGTTTCAGCGCCCCACGGTTGAGTCATTACACTCACAGCCACACAGACAGCTCCAGCAGGCCACACAGGACAGTCTGACTGCAGCACGTTTGTGCGGGATATAAATATGTAACATTTCAATGAATATTACATACATGTTCCTCTCACTGTTTCTGGGGCAGAGTCTTGACACATACTGAATATTACTATGCTGTGTTGGGAACTAGATTGTGGCATCCTGCGTGCTGCAGCTCAGTCTAGATGAATACAATATTACATTATGCCAGAAGGGAGCATTTAAATCTGATTGGCTGAATGGGTACAGTTATTTTTAGTTTTGCTGAAATAAACACTTCTAGAGGAAGTTTTTGAGCCACGTTTTACCCTGCTGCTTATTGTACCTGACTAAATATCTTTTAATCTGTGTGAAGGGTGCAGAAAAAATGTTTTGCAGTAACATTTATACGAGTTTATTGACTAGTTTAGCATGTTGGGAAACATGCGTGTTCACTTTCCTCTTGAGAATCACATCAGTATGATTGTTAGGATCCTGCTCTAGCCCCTGCCCTTCTTTCCCTTTTTCCTCTTTTTCCTCCTTTCTCCCCTGTCATGATTTGTTTCTGTGTTGACCTGTCTCTCTTTGGCTCCCTCTGTCTGTCTGTCACTTCTCCCTCATGTGTCTCTCTCTCTCCCTGTCTCTCACCCTCCTGCTTCACCTGCTTCACCTGCCTGCACTCTGTCTTGCTGATTGCGTCAATGAGTTCCAGCTGCAGCAATCAGTTCACACCATTTACCTGTTCTCCACCTCACCTCCACCTATTTAAGCTCTGCCCGTTCATTCACTCCCTGCCGGATCATCGACCCACATGCCCTCTGTTTTTGGACTCTGTTTTCGCACTCTGTTTTGCACTCTGTTTTTGGACTCTTTTTCCCCTCCTCTGGATTTCCCTCATTTGGACTCAGCAGTTCTTTTGGATTCTCGCTAGCCCTGTTTTGTCCCCAGCCAGTAGCTCCAGTCTCATCTCCGTTCACCCCAGATTCCCCGAGCCTGCTTCCCTACCCCTTCTGTTCAGTTCCCCCATTTTTGTGAGTATCCCTCCTTCGCTTAGTTTTGTTTGTTCTAGTTTCGTGATCTTCTGTTCTCAAATTCATAGTGTTTGTTAGTGGTTTAGTTTAGTCTGTTTTCCCCTCGGTTATCAGTTTCCCCATTTTGTGAGTATCCCTCTTTAGCTTAGTTTTGTTTAGTCGGTTCAGTTTGTAGATTTCCGTTTTTATAGTCATAGAGTTTGTTGTTAGAGTTTAGTAGTTTTGGTTTGGTTCTCCCCCCCAGTTCAGTTCTGTGTTCCTGTATTGATTAGTTATTTTGTGAAATAAATCTCTTTCAGTTATTCATTCGTCTGTCAGTTTCTGTGAGTCTGCGCTTGGGTTCCCCAGCTCCCCCCCGTAACAGTATGATCCGGCCAAAATTGAACCCAGCAGGCTCACAGACTGGCTCTGACCCTACACCATATCCCCTAGGCATTTTCTTTTCAAGTAAGGAATACAATGAATATTTCGACCTCCAGCTCCAGTTGTGGGGTTTGTGGACGAAGGCTGAGGATCAGGGGCTCAAAGACGAGGTGGTGTCTTTGGGTCACAGGGCGGCCGCCAAGATGCCCTGGCTAACGAGCCACCTGCCTGATTACGTTTTAGAGTTCCTGAACTCTCCCTTGCCTTTTGTGAACCAGCCTACCTCAGCCACATATTCAACCTGCACTCCACCTGCTAGCCCCCAGCCCACTAGTTTCCCCGCAGATCCTGTTTCACCAAGCCCCCTGGACGATGTTAGCAGCAAGTCGTCTTTCGAGGGGACCCGTCTCGCTTTCAAGCCTAGCTCTGGTCGAAAGCGGGGTCCCCGACACCGGAGTTCCCAGTCACCTCCCATCTCCATCTCCTCTAGCGACCTGTGCTCTTTCCTGCTCGATAGAGCACTTGGATTAGACAATTTCCACCCCAGCCAGATCAGTTCCCCACCTGAACCCGGACCCCAGTACCCTGACGAGCCATCTTCCAGAAGGAAGAGAGGTTCCCGGAGACCCCAGACCTCGCCGCCGCCGAGCGCCGCAGAGGTCCTGCCGCCACCGCCGAGCACCGCAGAGGTCCTGCCGAGCGCCGCAGAGGTCCTGCCGCCGCGCGCCGCAGAGTTCCTGCCGCCGCCGCCGAACGCCGCAGAGGTCCTGCCGCCGCCGCCGAGCGCCACAGAGGTCCCGCCGCTGCCGCCGAGCGCTGCAGAGGCCTCGCTGCTCCCCAGCGCCCAGACCTCGCCACTCCGCAGCAGCCACCGAGGTTCCACTGCCACGCCCCGTCTCCTGACCATCACCGAGGGGGTCGACGACGCCACCTCACCCGTCTCCGAGGGGGTCGACGACGCCGCCTCACCCGTCTCCGAGGGGGTCGACGACGCCGCCTCACCCGTCTCCGAGGGGGTCGACGCCGCCGCCTCACCCGTCTCCGAGGGGGTCGACGACGCCGCCTCACCCGTCTCCGAGGGGGTCGACGACGTCGCCACACCCGTCTCCGAGGGGGTCGACGCTGTCGACGCCGCCTCACTCGCCTCCGTCTCCGAGGGGGTCGACGCTGTCCACGCCGCCTCACTCGCCTCCGTCTCCGAGGGGGTCGACGCTGTCCACGCCGCCTCACTCGCCTCCGTCTCCGAGGGGGTCGACGCTGTCCACGCCGCCTCACTCGCCTCCGTCTCCGAGGGGGTCGACGCTGTCGACGCCGCCTCACTCGCCTCCGTCTCCGAGGGGGTCGACGCTGTCGACGCCGCCTCACTCGCCTCCGTCGCCGAGGGGGTCGACGCTGTCGACGCCGCCTCACTCGCCTCCGTCTCCGAGGGGGTCGACGCTGTCGACGCCGCCTCACTCGCCTCCGTCTCCGAGCGGGTCGACGCTGTCGACGCCGCCTCACTCTCCTTCGTCTCCGAGGGGGTCGACGCTGTCGACGCCGCCTCACTCGCCTCCGTCTCCGAGCGGGTCGACGCTGTCGACGCCGCCTCCACCTCAGTTCCCGAGCGGGTCGACGCTGTCGACGCCGCCTCAGTTCCCGAGCGGGTCGACGCTGTCGACGCCGCCTCAGTTCCCGAGCGGGTCGACGCTGTCGACGCCGCCTCAGTTCCCGAGCGGGTCGATGCCGCCTCACTCGCCTCCGTCTCCGAGCGGGTCGACGCTGTCGACGCCGCCTCAGTTCCCGAGCGGGTCGACGCCGCCTCACTCACCTCCGTCTCCGAGCGGGTCGACGCCGCCTCACTCGCCTCCGTCTCCGAGCGGGTCGACGCTGTCGACGCCGCCTCCGCCTCAGTTCCCGAGCGTGTCGACGCTGTCGACGCCGCCTCAGTTCCCGAGCGGGTCGACGCTGTCGACGCCGCCTCAGTTCCCGAGCGGGTCGACGCTGTCGACGCCGCCTCAGTTCCCGAGCGGGTCGACGCTGTCGACGCCGCCTCAGTTCCCGAGCGGGTCGACGCTGTCGACGCCGCCTCAGTTCCCGAGCGGGTCGACGCTGTCGACGCCGCCTCCGCCTCAGTTCCCGAGTGGGTCGACGCTGTCGACGCCGTCTCCGCCTCAAAACAGCCCGGGTCAGCTGACCAATCCCCTGGCCGGGAGACTGTAGAGCCCGGGTCAGCTGACCAATCCCCTGGCCGAGAGACTGTAGAGCCCGGGTCAGCTGACCAATCCCCTGGCCGAGAGACTGTAGAGCCCGGGTCAGCTGACCAATCCCCTGGCCGAGAGACTGTTGAGCCCGGGTCAGCTGACCAATCCCCTGGCCGAGAGACTTTAGAGTCCGGGTCAGCTGACCAATCCCCTGGCCGAGAGACTGTTGAGCCCGGGTCAGCTGACCAATCCCCTGGCCGAGAGACTGTTGAGCCCATGTCAGCCAACGGATCCTCCAGTCAAGAGACTGTTCAGCCTCAGTCTGCTGACCAATCCTCCGGCCAAAAGACTGTGCCTGTGTCCACTGACAAACCTCCTGCTTCTGAGTCTCCGTCTGCAGTGGCCACCCCCGCTCCCAAGTCTCCAGAGGGGTCCCGCCTTCGTCGGTCCCCAGCCCGGCCTCCAGAGGGGTCCCGCCTTCGTCGGTCCCCAGCCCGGCCTCCAGAGGGGTCCCGCCTTCGTCGGTCCCCAGCCCGGCCTCCAGAGGGGTCCCGCCTTCGTCGGTCCCCAGCCCGGCCTCCAGAGGGGTTCCGCCTTCATCTTGTCCGCCGCTGCCGGCCTCCCAAGGGTCCCCGTCTCGTCCACCGCTGCCGGCCTCCCGAGGGTCCCCGTCTCGTCCGCCGCTGCCGGCCTCCCGAGGGTCCCCGTCTCGTCCGCCGCTGCCGGCCTCCCGAGGGTCCCCGTCTCGTCCGCCGCTGGCCTCCCGAGGGGTTCCGCCTCCTCCGTCGTCGGCCTCCAGAGTGGTTTCATTGCCGGCCTCCAGAGTGGTTCCGTGTCCTTCGTCGCCGGTCTCCAGAGTGGTTTCGCCTCCTCTGTCGCCGGATTACAGAGTGGTTTCATCGCCGGCCTCCAGAGTGGTTCCGTGTCCTCCGTCGCCGGCCTCCAGAGTGGCTCCGCCGTCGGCCTCCAGAGTGGCTCCGCCGTCGGCCTCCAGAGTGGCTCCGCCGTCGGCCTCCAGAGTGGCTCCGTCGCCGGCCTCCAGAGTGGCTCCGTCGCCGGCCTCCAGAGTGGCTCCGTCGCCGGCCTCCAGAGTGGCTCCGTCGCCGGCCTCCAGAGTGGCTCCGTCGTCGGCCTCCAGAGCGGCTCCGTCGCCTCCGTCGCCGGCCTCCAGAGCGGCTTCGCCGCCTCCGTCGCCGGCCTCCAGAGCGGCTTCGCCGCCTCCGTCGCCGGCCTCCCGAGCGGCTTCGCCGCCTCCGTCGCCGGCCTCCAGAGTGGCTCCGTCGCCGGCCTCCAGAGCGGCTCCGTCGCCTCCGTCGCCGGCCTCCAGAGCGGCTTCGCCGCCTCCGTCGCCGGCCTCCCGAGCGGCTTCGCCGCCTCCGTCGCCGGCCACCCGAGCGGCTTCGCCGCCTCCGGCCTCCCGAGCGGCTTCGTCGCCGGCCTCCCGAGCGGCTTCGCCGCCTCCGTCGCCGGCCTCCAGAGCGGCTTCGCCGCCTCCGTCGCCGGCCTCCAGAGCGGCTTCGCCGCCTCCGTCGCCGGCCTCCGGAACGGCCTCGTCTGCCCGCCCAGCACCCAGGCCGTCCTCCAGAACAGCCTCGTCTGCCCGTCCAGCACCCGGCCTGTCCTCCAGAACAGCCTCGTCTGCCCGTCCAGCACCCGGGCCGTCCTTCAGCCTTTGAATTTTTTGTTTTGTGTTTGACCAGCCTTTGAACTATTCTCTGGTCTGTTTTTGTTTTTGAACTTTGTTTTGCAGCCTCAGTGCTGCCCCAGACTGATCTGGACACTTTGTTTTGTCCCTCCGTCCTGTTCCCCCTCCGCCCACCCAACTCCTCTTGGACTTCCGTCTCTGTCCCTCCGTCCTGTTCCCCCTCCACCCACCCGACTCCTCTTGGATTTTTGTTTCTGTCCCTCCGTCCAGACCCCCTCCGCCCGCCCTGTGCTTCTTGGATTTTGTTTCTGGACCCCCTCCTCTTCAGTGACCAGCTCCTTGTTCGGTTTTTCGTGCGCCAGGAGGCGCACGTAGAGGGGGGGGTACTGTTAGGATCCTGCTCTAGCCCCTGCCCTTCTTTCCCTTTTTCCTCTTTTTCCTCCTTTCTCCCCTGTCATGATTTGTTTCTGTGTTGACCTGTCTCTCTTTGGCTCCCTCTGTCTGTCTGTCACTTCTCCCTCATGTGTCTCTCTCTCTCTCCCTGTCTCTCACCCTCCTGCTTCACCTGCTTCACCTGCCTGCACTCTGTCTTGCTGATTGCGTCAATGAGTTCCAGCTGCAGCAATCAGTTCACACCATTTACCTGTTCTCCACCTCACCTCCACCTATTTAAGCTCTGCCCGTTCATTCACTCCCTGCCGGATCATCGACCCACATGCCCTCTGTTTTTGGACTCTGTTTTCGCACTCTGTTTTGCACTCTGTTTTTGGACTCTTTTTCCCCTCCTCTGGATTTCCCTCATTTGGACTCAGCAGTTCTTTTGGATTCTCGCTAGCCCTGTTTTGTCCCCAGCCAGTAGCTCCAGTCTCATCTCCGTTCACCCCAGATTCCCCGAGCCTGCTTCCCTACCCCTTCTGTTCAGTTCCCCCATTTTTGTGAGTATCCCTCCTTCGCTTAGTTTTGTTTGTTCTAGTTTCGTGATCTTCTGTTCTCAAATTCATAGTGTTTGTTAGTGGTTTAGTTTAGTCTGTTTTCCCCTCGGTTATCAGTTTCCCCATTTTGTGAGTATCCCTCTTTAGCTTAGTTTTGTTTAGTCGGTTCAGTTTGTAGATTTCCGTTTTTATAGTCATAGAGTTTGTTGTTAGAGTTTAGTAGTTTTGGTTTGGTTCTCCCCCCCAGTTCAGTTCTGTGTTCCTGTATTGATTAGTTATTTTGTGAAATAAATCTCTTTCAGTTATTCATTCGTCTGTCAGTTTCTGTGAGTCTGCGCTTGGGTTCCCCAGCTCCCCCCTGTAACAATGATAACTGATCTTTTTAAATGCTGGTAGATGTATTTTGCCACCATCAAACAGAGCCATGGTCTTATGACTTTGTGCTAAGCTCACTAGCTGCTGGCTCATATTTACAGGACAAACTTCCTATCTTACTCTTGGCAGGACAACAAAAAGCACATTTCAGAAAATGCCCTGCTAATTCCTTCCAGAAACCATCCAGACTCAGCATTTTCTCAGGAACTTTATGTTTTGTTTTGTTTTTTACAAGTATCTCATAATCACAAAATCTCAAAAGGAGTGTAGAGCAACAAAACTTTATTCAGAGCCCCCATGTTCATTTTTCACTGCCTTGTGTACTCAGAAAGCCTATCTGCCTGCCATATAATCATATTAATCATAGCATAGACTTCAAAGACCAACAGAAAGTGCACGATAACCTTATCATTTAGGCAGATAAACAGAAACACACAGCCGCTCACATAGGTTTTTATCATCGGCTGCTGTCGGCATACTGTGTCTCAACTTGAGGGAAATACCGTCACCCTGTATCCACCTCCTGTCAAGGCAGAAAACGAGAGAGAGAGAGAGCAAGCGAGAGTCAGTGACAGTGCTACCTAAAGCCCTCAACATGACTCATGCTTTAAACAGCCTCAGACAGCTGGAGATCAAATCCAGTCTGGGCTCGAGCAAGCTGTCATTTCACTGCGAGCTGTTATTCATGACACAAGCTATAGTTTCGCAGAGCACGGCAATAAATGTAGACCGGTTAAAGCCCGAAGTGAACAACTCTCTCCTTCTGATCTGTGAAAATACAAGCAGAAGTTAAGCTAACTGTGAGTCACAGGTTTGTTGGATTTTCCGTGAGTAGCAGCAGTATCTGTGCTGCCGTCATGATGGTCAATTTAGTCCACAAGACAATAGGGAAGTGAATACATTTGTCAATTAGTTACACTGTAAATGCTCTTTATCAAACTGATCTTTTTAAATGCTGGTAGATGTATTTTGCCACCATCAAACAGAGCCATGGTCTTATGACTTTGTGCTAAGCTCACTAGCTGCTGGCTCATATTTACAGGACAAACTTCCTATCTTACTCTTGGCAGGACAACAAAAAGCACATTTCAGAAAATGCCCTGCTAATTCCTTCCAGAAACCCATCCAGACTCAGCATTTTCTCAGGAACTTTATGTTTTGTTTTGTTTTTTTACAAGTATCTCATAATCACAAAATCTCAAAAGGAGTGTAGAGCAACAAAACCTTTATTCAGAGCCCCCATGTTCATTTTTCACTGCCTTGTGTACTCAGAAAGCCTATCTGCCTGCCATATAATCATATTAATCATAGCATAGACTTCAAAGACCAACAGAAAGTGCACAATAACCTTATCATTTAGGCAGATAAACAGAAACACACAGCCGCTCACATAGGTTTTTATCATCGGCTGCTGTCGGCATACTGTGTCTCAACTTGAGGGAAATACCGTCACCCTGTATCCACCTCCTGTCAAGGCAGAAAACGAGAGAGAGAGAGAGCAAGCGAGAGTCAGTGACAGTGCTACCTAAAGCCCTCAACATGACTCATGCTTGAAACAGCCTCAGACAGCTGGAGATCAAATCCAGTCTGGGCTCGAGCAAGCTGTCATTTCACTGCGAGCTGTTATTCATGACACAAGCTATAGTTTCGCAGAGCACGGCAATAAATGTAGACCGGTTAAAGCCCGAAGTGAACAACTCTCTCCTTCTGATCTGTGAAAATACAAGCAGAAGTTAAGCTAACTGTGAGTCACAGGTTTGTTGGATTTTCCGTGAGTAGCAGCAGTATCTGTGTCCACAAGACAATAGGGAAGTGAATACACTTGTCAATTAGTTACACTGTAAATGCTCTTTATCATGATTTATAATATAATTTATATAATAATAGGTTTTATTTCCAATTAGTCAAGAAAAATGAGATCTACTGAAAAGCATTCAAGCAACAGTGTTTTAGCTCAAATGTTCGATGTCTACCAAGTAGGGATGTTAATGATTATCAGTTAATCAATTAGTTAATCATTTAAACAGTTAAAAATACATGAATCAATCAAACAGAAGACAAAGGAGATGGCACCAGGTGGAGTTTCTGATTATCTGAGGACGTGATTGCTTGGACTATAGACAGTCCCATGCATTGTTTAGCTAGCAATGGTGCACCATGACAAAGACCTGTGGCCAGCACTCATGTTTTCAAAACAGGCCTTGGTTTATCATTGATCATTGACGTCATCAAGCCAGGTAAGCCTGTGGCTGCCTGTCAGGTTAAGAGCACTTTAAATAATAGCATGTGAATAAAATACCAGTTATTGATTGCGGTATCACCCCCCTGCCTTTGCCAGCTAGCTGAGACAGGCAAAGATTAACTCGGATCAAGGAAGCGAAAGCACAGATGTCAGCATGTGGAGGCATTATCACAGGGAGATACTGTCCACCTGACTTGATATTAAGATTTAAATGGAACTCTAAACTTGCACTTGCTCCAGCAGTGTAAGCATTTTGAGCCAAAGTGGTGTGGAGGATACAGTATTCATGCACAGAAATCCAAGTCCATGGGGGTTTGTCAAAGCTTTCGCTCCTGTCAGGAAAAGGCAGACAGCATCGACTGCCTCTACATGGGAGTGCCTCTGTTGTCTGTCAGTCCTCAAGATTTAATCATTAAGTCACTCTTCACACACCAGAGGATGACATGTTTACTTGAGTCCTGTGGGTCGGGGGATTCCTGAGAGATTCTGGTGAGATAGGAGTCACTCACTATATTCAACATGCAACTGGGACAAGACAGGAGAAAACGTCATAAAGAGCAGACAGGACTGGAATTGTAATATTAATAGGACACTTTCATTTCTACACATGAGGTTCTAATATGAATAAATGCTATCTTGAACATAATTCTAGTCACTCTGCTGTCTTTTTTCTCCTTTCTTTGTTCTCTCTTGCCTGCCTTGGTGGCTGGTTGGTTGCAACCACCTGACTATTGCATGTTATGTATGGAGCAGTCAGGATTCCAGGAAGACACTGACATGAATCTGAAATTTTAAACAAAATCCTAGTTGAGTCGAGCACGATGGTGTTTAAACTCTGTGAGCTGTTTGTAAGATGTGGTTATTAAAATCACCACTGACTTGAGGATAAAAGCCTATTAAGGACACACTTGTGAAGCACTAATAGTGGAGAAATTCAATCAAACATTCTGTCTCCTGCAAAGGTGCCAGTGGTGGAATAAAAATACGTGCAGTAGAACATAAAATAATGTAATAGAAGGGTGGCAAAAGCATCAAATTGCAGCAAAAAAAATCTCTAATTTTATGGATTTTTTCTGTATTTTATTTTAATACATTGCAATATCAATAAAATTTCAAAAATAGACTCCAAATTTACACTTTGAATGTAAAATAACCTGTTAGAAAACAGATTTTTTTTTACAGAGAAGACTGTTGAAATACATTTGCACATTTAATGTAATTTCATAAAAGTTTTCTTTGTATTTAATAAATGAAACTGTTGAGCTCAAGTTTCACACTAAATTTATTTCTTAAATTAGATACAATTAGTGACAGTTTACAGAAAAAGAAGTACTGGCTCTGCAGTTTTACATAGATTTGGCTGTTAAATGGGAGATTTCTTGTATGTATTATAGATAATTTTATTGTTTTTTTTCTACATTTGAATATCCTTCATTAAAGATTATACAGTTAAATAAATAGATGTAAAATTTAGGCTGGAAAATGTGGCATGACTATGAAAAAATGACTATATTTTTTGAAGAGGTGGCTTTTTCTGTTGTTTTACATTATTGACAAAGTTTTTCATTTTCATAGCACAGGATTGTGACAGGACAGGACTGCTTTTGTGGGAGTGGGAATCAACTTTTACATCATCCCCTTGTAGGCACATAGTTCAAGTGGTGATTTTCTATACATATATTTCTGTCAACACATTCCATCAAAAGACCAAAACAATAAACTCAGTCTACTAACAAGCGCTGTCTGTGTAGCGAAAGCCTAATGCAGCTTATTAATTTTGTGTCATGAAACCCCAGAAACAGATCAAAAACACATCAGTGATTCACGGTGTTGCAATGGGTGACACATTCTGTCTTTATGATAAACATGTGCAGTGTAATTTCTTCTGAGTCAGTGCTCATGAAACATTTTTGCTGCTGTAAAAACATGTGCAGCTGAATATAATTTCCAATTTAGGTGAAATGGACTAAAAACAGTGCCTTTTTTAGAAATAAAATTGTACATCAATGATCTGTTTTGCATCTTCAGTAGGAACTTGTGGGCTTTGGGTTGGAAATATTTTAGGATTTGGTGTTTTCATTTCATTTCTGACAATAACAAAAAGAGAATTTTGCCAGCTGTTTCTTCCATTAAATTACAACTGAGCGACCTGACTCAACTGTTCTACCAGCCTCTGTGGGGGTTCTTTTCCAAAGTAAAAATATGCCATACAGTTCTAGTTTGGCCACAAACACTTCAAATTACACTCCGCCATATGACAAGTAAAACTGTTTCTGGTCGACTCGGTGTTGGGAGACGTGCCAGGTCATGCTGAAGACCGGCCAGGCTGATGATTAATCTGTGTGACGGCTGAGGTTGAGGTGGGTGGTGAAAGAGAAAGGAGCCAATCCACCCAGATTTTACTTTTATTCTCCATGTGCACTGTGATCACGGAGCCTAATTGGAGAGATAAGAGGACTGTCTGGTTATTTTGTTCATTCTGAGTTTTAATTGGACTCTGGCGTGTGTATATGTGTGTGAAGCAGTGTGACTGGACTCCATTCCGAGGTAAAGCTGTGTTTGTGCTAGTTTACAGGACGTTCTGTTGAGGAGTTATGTCACGACATGTTGAGCTGAATCTGGGACTCGGCCCAGCAGGATCTCTGAGGCGTGTGGGGGCGGATGGGAGTGTACAGAGGAGGTGTTAAAGGGACTTAATTCCCTTTAACCTGTCTTTTCTTTTAAATATTTGTTTTGGTTGGGCCTTTATTGATAGAGACAGTGGGGACACGGGAAATATAGGAAGAGAGAATGAGGAAGTGACATGCAGCAAATCGTCCAATCAGTCAGGATTTGAACCGGAGACTTGCTGCTCAGAGTATTAGTGTCTAAATGTTATCAGGTCACCCCATCCTTTAACCTGTCTGCTATCTCAGAGCTTAAAAAACACCCAGACATAATACGACAAAGGCTTGACAGTGTGAATCCGACCTTGGCATGTTTAAGGAAAACAGGCTCCTCCGATGTCAGGTTAAAGAGTTCACACACACAATAAAAAAGAAAAACAGGGGCTACATTTTCTTTGTGAAAACCGCAGCTAAATTTCAAGAAGCCTGACAATCACGTGCTGATGTATTTATGTTTTTAAAAAGAGAAAACAAACTGCGTTTTTTTTTTCTCTCTAATGTTTTCAAAGGGAAGACATGTGGTCGCTGTTGCCATGGCGATGTCCACAGATCCTGCTCTCATCCTCAGTGTGGGTTCAATCTAAACATCAGAGAAGACTGAGAGGCTGCTGTGTCTGAAGCATGCAGGAACAGTCACAGGGAGCATTCCTGTGGGAGGACAAATTAAACCACAGAGGGGAATTGATGTGATCACATACAGCCTCAATGTGCTGCTATTACAATGAATGGCATGTGGCCCCTGAGACTACAACGCTGATTGAAAAATCCAGAAAATGCCTAAGAAAAGCTTTGAAACCTTCTCCCTGTGTAAAGTTTGTGTCTCCTCATGTCTCAGTTCCCCCTCACTTTCTTATTTCATCATTAACAGATGATTACATTTCTGCAAAAGTTGTACATATAGAAACACATGGAAACCTCATTAATGTGGAAATGACTTTTAACAGATAATCGGACTGTACCACACATTAGCTTTAGTCTATATTTACTCTATATTTGGAGAAAACAGGTTTGAAAGAAGGTTAAAATATACTCAAATGAATCAAAAAAAATTTTAAAAAGTGACCTCTCACTTCCCTAAGTGGTGTGTTCCGTTCAAGGATCCACGTCACATTATAGTTATTAGCAAAACAATGAAGAATGTTTCAACTAAAGTATGTGGCAGCTTGAATAATTTCATCCATTTTTTTTCTACTGATAACAGAGTTGATTTTAGGTTGTCCAAAATAGGAGCTCTGTTTTCTAGGCACCACGTGTCAGCTGCTAAACAGCTGTTGGCGTATGTTCTGACTTTACACTGGATAGTTTGGCCTGTTTAATTTCTGCATATCTTAAAATATAAGTCTGGCTTTGTATTTGTCTCACAGACACCCTCCTTTAAAAATCATGTTTGTTAACATATCCATATGATGTTTTTTTATAGGCTGGAAGGCATTTAATAAGTGAAACAAGCAGGCAGCACCATTGCTGAGCTGTAGTGCACCAATGACAGATTCAGATTTTCAGGGTTTTATACAACACAGACAGAAAGAACCAGTCTTTCTGGTTTTCTGTACTGTTATTCTTCTTCAGAATCTGTTTCTGATTCAAACATGTATGGCTGAATTACTTCAATCCTACATTTGCCATTGTGTAAAGTAATAATACAGTGTTAGAGTCGGAGGTGAGCTGGTGTGCTCAAGCTGCAATATGTTGCAAAGCAGTGGCTGTAGAAACAGTAGAGAATGCATCCAAAACCAAGGAGATGGTGGTGGACTTCCGGAGATCGGCACCATTGCCACTCCCTGTCACCATGGAGGGTTTGGACGTAGAGATGGTCCACACTCACAGGTGCCTCGGAGTACACCTGGATGACAAACTGGACTGGTCTGCGAACACGAATGTGCTGTACAAGAAGGGCCAGAGTCGGCTGTACCTGCTACACAGCCTGAGGTCCTTCAACGTCCGCAGTGAGCTACTCAACCTGTTCTACCAGTCTATTGTCTCCAGTGTACTCTTCTACGCTGTACTTTATTGGGGTGGGAATGTGAAGGACAGGGACAGGAACAGACTTGACAAGCTGGTCAACAAGGCTGGCAAAGTTCTAGGGAGGGAGCTGGACTCTGTGGTCATGGTAGCTGAACGACGTTCTCTGAACAAGCTGCTGTGCGTCATAGAGAACCCCAAACATCCCCTAAACAGGACTTTGGATGGACAGAGAAGCATGTTCAGTGGCAGGCTACTGTCACTGAAATGCTCCACAGACAGATTCAGTAAGTCCTTTGTCCCCACAGGCATCCGGCTCTTCAACTCATCCTGGTACGGACGGTGGACTTGGACTTTATTTAGCAGATTGTTCTATCTTTTACATTTATTTTATGTTGTTTATTCTTCTTTCTTCTATTTTTTGTAGTGCAATGTGCTGCTGGATGCCTCAATTTCCTTGGGGATTAATAAAGTACATTTTAATATTATTTGATTTTGATTGATTTGAACTTCGTAGATCTGCACATTCTAGAAGAGGCAACAGTGCAGATTTACATTCACGCCTTCTAAAGGCAGGGATAAAAGAATTATTTTCATGGTAAAAAATCTAAATATATAACTTTGATACACAGAGATGAGTTTTTAGGGGTTTAATCAACAATACGCAGATTCTGTAAAAACAAACAAAAATCCACAGCGCTGTTGAGCCACGTTCATCAAGTGTTGGGAACTATTTTCAGCCACACATGTATTTAGATTTTACATTCTAGTGAGTATTTGAGATTGTAGGACATATGTGTAGGTGAAATCTAGTAAAATTAAGTACAGTAGCTGAGTTCATGATAATAAAGGAACACAGTGCAACAATTTTTAAAAGTTTTGGAGAACACTGAACATCTAGGGCACAGAGAAATAACATATATCAGACTTTAGAAACACAGAAAAACATACTTGTGGCTGAAAGCTTCAAGTGAGGATTTTGGTTCCTCTTTGACAATGTTGTTAATTCCATTAGATGCCCACAAAAAGGTGTGTGTGGTTATTTACATGGGGACATTGTGAGGACAAGACTCCCTTTTGGGAACAAAATACAAGCCCTCATATGGTGAATAGTTAAATGTAAGGGTAAAGACTGAGGTTTAAAGTTAGGATAAGGGTTTGGGTTAAGGTAAATCTCCAGGAAATTAATATAAGTCAATGCAATATCCTTTGTGATGATGGAAACACAACTAGGTGTGTGTGAGAGAAGAAAAACTTAAAATCAAAGGCATTTCTACAGGACTCTGAACATATGGCCACCAAGTCTCTCAGGACTGCAACAAAGAAAGCTAATCTGTTGTTGTCAGCTCAGGCCTATATAGAGGCTATAGAATATGACAGGTATCCCCACAGCACATGCACATGCACACACACACTCACACACCACCCTCCCTGAGGACACAGAGTTGTGAGGGACCACACTGATCCGGGCTAAAGCTCTGACAGGCCCTGCCTCCCACCCCTGTCTCTGCAGTAATTAAATGAGTGCCGGTGGTGAGCAGCACTCAGGAAATTGGCCCCGTGCAGCTTCTGTCTCTGCTGTCAGTGTTTGCAGGAGGCGGGTACAGGTGGTGGAAGCAGAGAGGAGGATGGCTGCGAGGTAGAAAATAGGGCAAATGAGAGGAGGAGCGGGCGCCGGGAGAAATGAGGGAAGCCAAAAGTGACAAATCAAGAGGCAATCTAGATGGAAAGACAAAGAGTCGGAGCGAAATGTCCATCAGGATTAGAGGGGAAATGAACATGCTGGGGAGGAAGTGGGAACATCACAGCATCTCTCCTGTCGCCCGCCTACTTCTACATTAACAAGAGCATTAGAGAGATGCCACATAACAGCGAGAGCCTGACCGCTGTGTTTCAGTTTGTCCCCTCAGGACGAGCTGATGATTGTGTGGAGGTGAAAAGGACCAGGTGTCATCGCAGACTTAGAGGAGAAAGTGATATTGTGTTGGGGTGGCAGACAGCTATAGTGTGGCCTCGAGCGTCACAGGAGACAGAGATAGTATTTACCTCCAGTAAAAGCAATTGTAAAACTACGCAGTAAAATAAATGCTGTACCCACTCCGCTCTACTATTGCATTACTGCCACATCACCTCTGAACTCATCCTGCAGTAAAACGCAAACAAGGGCATGAGTTTAAAGGAAGAGTGTCCCTCTACAGTCCCTCTGTCTGCAGCTACTTTCTCTCTCTGCTTGATTGCAGAAGTGGAGACAGGTGAGTCTCAGCAGAGCTTCACCAGCTGCACCAACTCACCATCATCATCACGCAGGCTTCAAATAAACCTGCTATGGCATCTCCACTTGGCTAGAAACTCTGCTCATGCAGTCATGCTTCTAGCCATTCCCTGATTTTTTTTTTTTTTTTTTTTTTACTATCCCCTGCATTGGCTTCCAGCTCCATAGATCTCTCTCTGTTTGGTTCCTCTAAGCATATCCTCCAGGTTCAGGTTCCCAGTTCCAAGCTACCAGACTAAATTTTCATCTTTGGCTTCCAGCTACCCAAACTACCTGAAGCCAGCCTTGTTTCCTTAGCCCAGTCCTTTCCCCATTGTACCTTCCATGCTTTCAAAATAAGCAGTTCCTCAGCATCCACCATTTTAGAAACTCTGTGTGCTGTGTGAGATAAAGACTACACCATATAACAGTTTTACAAGTATTTTCACACCACTAGTATATTAAATCTCATGCAGGAGGAAATACATGCTGTCACCTATTTGTTCAAACACACCAATGTATCCATCTAATCAGTACTTCTTTGGAGGGTCTCCTGATTGCCTGACAGCCTATTGATGGATCAAGTCTCAGATTCATGGGCATAGATATGTGGACTAAAGCCTGTTTACTTGAATCCCAGACTTGAAGGTGAAACTTCTATCAATATGTTATTGTTTTCCAAAATCCTGTTCACACCTGTAGCAACGTTTGGGCTGCTAACCTACCACACTAAATATTTCAAGTTGCAATGAAAGTTGTGATCGTGTAGTAAGTCTGCCCTGCTATTTTTGTAAATAAATTTGGCATTTTAATTACAGCGCTAGCTTCCCTGCATGAAAATTTTCCACCAAACCAATTCCTCTGTTACTATTTTTCCCCCCCCCCGTTACATTCCCCCCCCCCTTCCAATAGTAGATCTCTGATAAGGTGCAATTAGACCACACAGTGCTGTCAGTGGTAAAGAATGGTCTGACTATGCAAGGCCACCATCTGCCGAAACTCTACTTTAGGTTTTCTTGCTATTTAAGAAATATTAACATGCTAAACTGAAATGTGAACATGGCATTAAACCTGCTATGCATCAGCATGCTAGCATTGTCATTGTGACCGTGATAGCAAGCTGATTTAGCACTTAGCTTAATGTGCCAATGTGACTGTTAGTACAACCTGGTTGTCTAGTAAGCATGACTGAAAATGTTACAGTTCTGTTTGTGCATAAATTAAAGACATATGACCCATTAGCTCAATTAATGGCCTTTTCAAGCATTATGCTAGCAAGCTAACTGTTTTCACCTGCTTTCAGTCGTCAAGCTAACATAAGCTAATCTGGCTGTAATATGAGATACATACACCTCACTGAACTCTGTGTTTGGAACCTTCATACACTGAAACTGAAGAACAAAACATTGTCGTTTTAGTAACGTTAATTGTGACCTAGATATGTGTGCTGACTTCATTTAAAGTGACTTGCTTGCAGTTAGCAAAACAAGTTTGGAGTTGTGGGAAGGTGTAATTCTTAATTAACCTAGAACTATGCTGGCAATTTGTGTTTTATGCAACATTAACCTACCTAACTTCATATTTGATTTTTATCATACAGTATATATTCCAAAATGTCTAACTGTTCCTTTAACGCTATTGCATCTGCTTTGTTTGAGAGTGTCCACCCTCTCCTGTGCTGCTGCCAGGCCTCCACCTCAACTAAGAAAGCACCTTTGATGGGCCATACTCAATACTCGGCAGCAAGTGCAAGTCATCATATTTCTTCAGATTGGATTTTTTTTGTTGTTCTAGAGGGCCTGAGGTGTGTGTTCGACTGAAATTAGATTCCTGGCTGCAATTTGTACACCCTTCAACGATGGTTCCAGTTAGCTGGAAGGTGACAGAGGACGTTAATTGGCTCCTTTACTTGCAGCGGCAGGGCTGTTGATCAAGCGTTGGCATGCTACACGCCCTGGGAGGCAGGAGGCGATTAGGAGATTAGGCCACCCTCTGCTATTGTCACTGTGCTCTTTTGTCAGATAAGATACCGAAAACAAAAGGCATGTCATGTTTATTTAATTCATTCCCTTTTAATGGGATACATTTTTAAAGTGGGGTTGGTGGTCAAATCCGTGAACAAAAGGAACGATTAAATGTCAAGGTTGCTTCAAGATCTGGCTGTGATGTGACAAAGGGGGCTTGAGATGTGAGAGGCTATGTGTGAAAAAGTGCCAGAGAAACAAGTCCAAGGATGTGTTTGGCCTGCTAACCAAACAGAAAAAAAAGACAAAGGTGAAGTCGGAGGCAGAAAAAATGCAAATAGTAATGTGCTGAGTAGTGACGAGAGACCATAAAAACAAAGAGAGCAAAGAGAGGGCAAGAAGGATGATGAGGCGAACGCCTGATGGGCTGCAGATAACACATAATTCACATGATGGTGGAGTTATAAATACCAGTGAACACAGGGCAGGTTGGCATGGCAGAGTGTCACGTACAGGTCAGGGCCTGCAGACAGTGTCGTGCCACTCTGCTCTTGTTACAGCAGCTGTCCGACCTGCGCTGTTCATATATTTGTTCAGCTCCTGCCGACATGCAGCATTTACAGATCATCTCAGATCCTGTAATGAAACATTTCCAGCACTGACCTAATGCATGGAGATTGGTTTTTGGTTGCATGAATATGTGATCAGGGGATTTTCTGTGTATATATTTATATCTGATTGTGCAGTATATGCATTTCCCCATTCACAGTGTGAATACACAATGTGTTTTTGCATGACTTTATGTTTGTATGCGTGTTTTTCTGGTCTTTTCCCTTCTGTCAATATGGGTTGAAAGTTTGTTTGCTTGACGTTAGTTTGTGATTACCTGGTGAATCTGGGATGAAAATTCTGTGCAACTTTGATAAGACTCTCTATAGTTTCAACCAAATCTGAAAATGCACCCTTTTTGTGCAGCCAGCATTACATTAGATACATACGGCAAGTGTGCTCTGTAAAGACCCCGTACGTTTTCTTCAGGGACCATTTCTCAACTGGAGAGCAATGATCTAACATAGTTATTTTCTTCATGTGCCTAAGCACTGTAATACATGAGCCTTTGAGTGTCTAGTCGAGGTTTAGTGGTTTTTGTTTTTGTTCATGGTTGGTGGAGCTGGTTCAAATTTGCTGCTGAATAGTGAATGCTGGTTAATAATAAATACAGCCTCCAGTAACTTAATTTATAAGCTGCCTGATCCAAAATCTCACCTGCACGCACACACATATACCTTTACAGCCTAACGTATACAGTGTAAACACACCTGCCCCGGCAGCCAGACACAACCTCAGTCTAGTCTAAATCCATCATCGCACCACAAGAACAGGGTTCCTTGTTCCTGTGTCCAGCCCGAGCTGAGCCCTCTGTATTTATGAGGGTATTTCCTACCATGCGGTATTAAGTAAAGGCAGGAGCAGGTTAGCGGAGCGTAAAATGCCCCCTTCATGTAAAGCAAAGCTGTTCTTTGAAGATTAGCAAACTGTTTGCTGCTGGACTTGGATCTGGGTTCAGTAAGTAGCACTGAAATTATCAAAATTGTACATTTTGCTGGCAGAAGTTCATTGTGTTTGTAATAAGAGTGGGAGTCTAATCAGTGTGGGGTTGCAGATGTCTGCGCGTGGTTTAGCATATGTGACCGTAAATGGATGATAAAAAGAGAGACAGCTGATTGTAATTGGCTCAGGCAGTGGCATTCCAGTGCTCAACTTGAGAAGCTCTTTGATTGTGGGAAATCAAGTGTGCTGAAATATTTTTCACTCAGACTGACCCCCCTTCATTGGAAAGATTGTTTCCAATATGACTTTATTTTCCCACAAGACAAAGTGAAACTACAAGCTGCAAAATAATCCCCTAAGACTATAAAAGGAATGTATTCAGTATAATTTTGTAAGCTCATTAGGAAATGGACAAACATGTATTTAGAAAAAGAATAGATGCATAATGCCTATTACGGACTTATTATATAATGCTAAGAAAGTTTTCCTGTAAGACATTCCAGTGACTGTGTGTTTTATATGGTACACTAAATTGGTCTGAAAGCAATTTTAATGCAATGTTTTGGCCAACAACAGGAGCAACTTATTTTTAGCTTTCCCTAGAAGTGAAGTGTAAGTTCATCATATAAACTCATGACCCCTGTGGATTTATTAGTTACTACAAAATGATATATCTAAAATTTTATTACAGCTATTAGATGGTCAAAGTTTACATTGGAGATATTTTGAAGAAACAACTATTAACCTGTCGACTGGTTGCCGTGAGTGTTTAACTGTGGAACATTCCCTCAGGGTCACCAGTCTAGCAGTCTAGCCGCAGAAATATACAAATGAAGGTGGTACCTGCTCAGAATTTTTCTTGGGATTTCACTTCACTAACAAACACATAATCGGGATTCTAGATATCATTTTACAGTATGAATTATCACAAAGCAGCAGACTAAAATGGTATGACTCAGTGGGTCAAGAAAAGATACCTGCTCTTTTGTGGATCATATAATAAAAGGAGTAGGATAATACCTGTACACACATCAGCGCACACACACAAAACTTACAGACCGTCATTAGCAGAAGCCCTCACAGTCTGGACAGCCAAAGAAATCCAACCGTATGGGGCAGCAGGCGAGAGGAACGCCGGCATGTGTTTGTAAAAGATAAAGCTTAGCTTTGTAGTGCTGCTGCCTTCAGGGAACCCTCTGCAGTTGGTGCTCACCATCAGAGAGACGGCATCAAGAAAAATGTCACATTAACAATGGAGCAAATGCATATTTATTTCTTTATGGGTATTCGGAAGCTGCTGGGCATCTGTTGTTAGCCATGACTAAGGAATGCAAGTTAAATATTATTGCACATTCCATGAGTTTTTTTGTTTTTAAAATAACACAAAGTGCACTTTGTCACTTACCGGCCTTTCACCCGCAGTATGCAATGCCATTTAAGAAACTGTAAAACATTCCAGAGAACAACACAGAGCCTCATTGGCAGAGACTGATGTGTCTCTCAGGGGTCTGTCCTGCCTACAGCCATTACCATGGTGACAGGTACTCTGACGCACCTCCCCACATCACCTTCAAGTGACTGCATTTAGCTTTTGTTCTTGGTAATTAAAATGGATTATCAGGCTTTTTTTCCCCCCCCTGTACATACATTCTTCTCCTCCAGTGTTGACAGAGGGTGACTGAGACAATTAAAGTGGAAGAAAGAGAAACAGACATGAATGTATGCGCTCTCCTTCTGAGTCTTGCACTACATTTACCCCCCTCTGTGTCTGCATTCTGAGTATGCAAATTTATTCACCATGCTAGGCACTACAACATTACCACAGTGTCCGTGTCATGGATTATACTTTCTGCATCACATCGTATTTTATAGATGCAACAGTTATTACTGTGGGCTGATGATAATTTAAGCGTCTTAAATGTAGATTTACTGCTCACCAGGAGGTCAACCCTGAGAATGTATGAGGTTGGAAGTGGTCAAAAGTGAACCAGGCACTGACTTCAGACACAGTTGGTGTTTCTAAGGAGTTGCTGTTAGCAAATAGTTTTCTTACTAAAACTTTATGCTCTTGACAAGGATGTGAATAACCATGTATCTAAAAAAAAATGCAAGCATTCACAGCCATTCATTCCATTTTTTTGTATTTAAAACATTTAAACTTTAACAGCTAGGTTAGCGAGTTGTTCTAACAGTGAAATCAAAGTGTTCCCAAATGCTTTATCAAACCTGAATGATTACTGAATGTAGGTATACCAGTAACCTGCCACCCCCAGGGTGGAAAAATATGGAAAAGTGTCAAAAACTGCACTTCCTAAAATAGCCACTCCAAAAGAGAGCCAATCCCTATAGACCTCCATGTTAAAATTGTGTGCCTTTACAGCAGAGATAAATATGCTGGAACAAAAAATAGCTTTGTTCTCTATGGCAAATTTCCCCGCTCATGACAACTGTACGTTGGTGAATTTTAATATATCTCACCTGTTTTAATTGTATTACAGCTTAAAGTTGTACATAATTAAGGTCATGTCTACTTTTAGGGGACAAATGGGTGTCGTGTAAAAGGCAGGACTTTTGCATGGCCTGCCTTCATTACACTTACGCTCCAGCTTTTTGCTCATATTTAGATTAGTTTGGAGTTAGGTGGGGTCGAGTTCTGCTAAGATCATGACAGCTGGAGCCACCAAACTGAGCTTCAAAACCACTGTTCAGAAAATCTATAAGTGACATTAGGGAGCATTCATCCATCTTGACACACTGTCCAAAATTACTAAGGGCTAACATTAGCAAGTCTGCTAATAGTACACATGTAAATTGGACTTTGGAGATACTTTTTGCTCGCTACTTCCTCACTGCTCAACAAAGCAAATTCTCCAATTTACAATTTCTTACACTGCATGTTAAAGTAAATGCTTCACTGTAATGTCACTGCCTAAGAGCCTGGTTGTAGTATACTATAGTTAAAGACACGGATAGTTGCAGATACAATGGATGTGTTGCTGTTTTTAATATACGTACTACTTTCTCGTCTGTTTGGATGCGGCACAGACCGATCATTTGATTCATGTGCAGTAGATCGGCATCTACATATTCTGCACTATGAATCAAATTGAAAGGGACTGTTTTGGTTTTCTAGCAGATGTGCAGTTGTTGTCCTTATAGCGCAGCAGCCACGTGGCCTATGAAACTTTGTCACCCTCATGGACCCTTGTGGCTGTATAAAGTGTAAGATCAGCCCAACACTGACCTTGAGGTGGTCCCGCTCCCCGTACAAGTTGCAACACTCGTCTCATCATGCACAGTACAGCTAAGGCTGACTAGATATCTCAGTGGTTAGAAACATAATCCCATGACTAAATGATTTAACTTTCAATCCCTGTAACAGCCATTGTCCTTCAACATTACAGGGAGACCTATTAATAAGAGCATTAGCTAAACTGCCTGGACTGCTGCGTAGGAGCTATCAGAGAGATGTAGGCTGGGGTCAACCTTGATGTATAATTTGAGCCGCTCCGCAAAGGAGCGCAGTGACAGTGATGGATAACCCGGGGAGAGGGTAAAGAGGAGAGAAGACGGCCGGATGGACAGAGACGGGCAAAGGAATAAGGAACAGTTTCAGGCAGATGTGAAGAGAAAAGCAGACATCAAGAGAAGAAATGAGACCAAAGCCACAAAGGGAAAGGAGAAATTAGCTTCAAGCGGAGTAAGTCAAATCAAAGCACCCAAGTCTCATCTGTAGCCTTTTTTTTTTTTTTTTTTTTTTTTCCTAGAGAAGCGCTTTGGATAGGGATTACATGGGGAGCAGTGCCAGGGAGACAGAGAGGTAGAGAGACACAGAGAAAGCATGGGGCAACAGAGGGAAAGAGAGGGGGTGCTGACCTACTTTGAATGGGAATTCTAATACTGCATCAGAACCAGCGAAGGGGAGGAAAAAAAGAGGAAATGAAAAGAAGAACAAGATGATAGAGGCTTCTAGCTAACAGAGGCTCCTCAAGCAAATTTAAAGCAGGCAGTAATTCTACCACAGAGGACTCTACAGTCCTACACAAGCCTTTGTCTCCAAGCAGCTCCTTGAAGAAATCATCCAACTCCACAGAATTTCCACCAACTTCTATTCAAACCAGCACAAATCAATCTTTCTTTATAATTTGTCTGCATTAGGCTTTAATGGAAGCGACGTATACAAAGCTCATCCATCTTGTGTCCCAGCGTGTGTGAAGCCCTCAGTCTATTTGGTTTCCTCCCATATATCCCACTGTCTGAACCTGAATTCTTAATCCATTTATAATTAAATGTCATATATTTTAAAGGACAGGAGATTAATAGTGTGAGGTTGAGAAATGGTGGGCAGAGAAACAAATATTGACCATTGGAACGTGCCGGGACCATATGGCCACAGGGACTGAGAGGAGGAATAGTGTGTCTTTGTTGTTTTTGATAGATATGACAGAGAGATGAATGGTCATAGCATTTTAATCTTAGTGTTCAGTATGAGCAAACACACACAAAGACATACAAGCTGCACTGTCCTAGGAGTGGACGGTTGGTTTTCCACCACAAATACCCAGCGACACACAGAACAGAACAGTTTTCTAGCACACAAAAATCACAGCTGAGCACACAGATTGGTGTAAACATGTATTATAAGAAAAAAAAAGAAACTACAGACATTCACATATGTAATCAGTTTGTGTAGACAAAGGAATTAATGTGATACTCGCACATGTTCTTACCAATTACCAGCACAACAACAGCTTTGTGCTTCTGTCTTCCAGCATTTTGACAGTAAAATACAATTAGATGGGACAGTTCCTCATTTTTACTGCTTGTTATCTAATAAAGTATTATCTAAAATGCAAGAAGCTACCTTTGTGTTGTTGTGTGGCTACATACACCGATGACTAAAGGAATAGTTTTGGGGAATACAGTTATTTGCTTCACTGCTGAGAGTTAGATTGGTTTGGTTTGGCAAGAAAAGACTGGAAGCAGAGGGAAAAAGCAGACATGGGTCTACCCAAAGGCAAGAAATATGGCTGCCAGCACTCACTAATTATCACATTATGCATTGGTTTTTGTTTAGAAAGTGCAAAAAAAATGAAGTGCAAAAACAAACACGTTGTGGTCTTATGGGGACTTTTGTACAGAACTATTTACTGGCTGGGTTCAGTGAGTTCCTGGGGTCCTGCCATCAACGGTTTCTGGCTGCTGGCTATAGCACAGTATGCACTACACATGACAGAGGTATCTGTCCCAAACAACACTCAGCAAAGCATGTATTTCCCGAAATGTCAAACCAATTAAACACACCTTGTACAAGTCCCTGCATATTATGTATACTGACATATACAGTACTCTGCAGCCTGTAATGATCCATCCTACTTGTGCTTTAAAGATAAATAGACAAAATGGATTATTATACTCTACATTGTCTGTTTCCTTCTGATTTAGTTGTTGAGGTTTAGAGGTGCTACTGTGCAGCATTTCATAATAATACAAAACTTAACACTGTGTTGAAGTTACATTTATTCAGTGTTTCTAAAGTCTGATCATTTCTTACATTCCAGGAAATCTAAAAACACACAAGAGCATCTGATTAGTCAACCTCAGGGGCTCTAACTGGGGTATGAAGATCTAAGAGTTCTGCGAAATAAGATTTTGTCAGCCTGTTTACAACCTTCAAAACAAACCGTAAAATCTCAAAATCGATTCTGAAGCGGACAAGAAGCGGGTGGAGCGAGGCCAGTACTGATGTTATGTGATCACTTGTTGTTTTTCCTGTAAAAAGATGAGCAGCTGCAGCATTTTGTACCAGCTGCAGACACTGAAGAGATGGCTACTCTAAGTGACCATACAAAGAATTACAATAGTCTCAGCACATGGCAATAAAGGCAAGAATAATGTTTTCCTTGGGACAGAGGTAGTCGTTCACTGTTACCTGGATGGATTTAAATTTGAGTATATTCTAAACAGTCCAGCAAAGGTTGTACTGAATTTTAACTTTTCATTTTTACACAAAGATAGACTCGTCAATCATCTGCAAAACAATGAGATGGAACAAAATTCTTCCTAAATATGGACTTTAAGGGCAGCATATTCAGTGAAAGGAGGACTGGGCCCAGAATTGAGCTTTGAGGGATGCCACAAATAAGCGGGGTTACAGTCGAATGTTCACCTAAGTGAACTGAGAAGACTCCAATCTGTCAGATATGACTTGAACCCTATATATAAGCCATGAACCCTAAACCATAATATAAGGATACAATGATCCACAGTGTCAAAGGCAGCAGTAAGATCTAGAGGATCACCAGAATAAAAGATGTCTGAATTAATAATTAAAAGAAGATCATTAATAACTAGTAAAAGAGTTGTTTCAGCAACAGTCAATAGAAACAATAGAATCCCTCTGTATATTTTTGTTTTTTTTTAATCAAAGTAGTCTTCTAAGAATGAATGCTTGCATCGATTTTATTGGCCACTGAGTTTTTCCAGATGACATTGCATGCTTGGTGTTTTAAAGTTGAGTCGGATAACACTTTTTGATGTTTGACTCCGTGTGTTTTTTATCTGCAGCATCTGGTCCCATGCTGCGCCGCTACAGAAGTCTCACCGGAATGAATGAGTCGGCCGTGTTTTCTTGACAAGATGCTAATGCAGGTCTGAACGTGGCCTGAGGGGACATTTTCTCACACCCCAAAAAGAGGTTTCCACCGAGAGGTCAGAGGTTGTTCACAGCTTTAGCCCGCCGCCTCTGAAGCTGAAGGAGCGGAGTCTAACAAGACAAAATATCGCTTAGTTTTTCTATTTATAACACCTTTTCAGACAATATCCTCCAGCTATTTTCGTGTATTTGCCAGTCAAAACCTTTTGATGAGTATCTGCAGAGTACATGTGGTCAAGCCCAGTCTGCTCCCCTGAGCCTGGAGATGGATGGGAATAGTACAGGGTGTGCTCACTGTGGATGAGTCACCGGGTGCTATGAACACACACTCATTAGCACACACAGTCACACTCAGTAACACAGGGGTAGAAAGAATATAGCAATGGTAATGCAATTTACTGTAAAATCACAGGCAATAAAGTCTCACTTACACATCTACATTCTTTATATAGCTTGTGGATCTTTCTTCCCAAGCCTAGACTAATGTGTGATTTAACATTTTGTGGCTATTTTGCATGTTTGTCATTGGGTTTTATTAAATTCAGTTCTGCTAAAGCTGTAATGATGGATATAAATTGGTCCAAGCGTGAAATCTGATGAAAATATTTTATATCTTCAAGCTGCCAGAAAGTCCCCACAACCTTTTAAAACACCCTTCCTTCATTAACATTCGCATCCAATTAGCTCCAAATGCCCACATGTTGCAAAACTTCATATGGAACGAGAGCATTTATAAGGGCTGAAAATAAGCACAGCCGCACGCGAGCTCACACTTTATGTCGCCACCAGCCAGCTTCTTTACAACGCACACCCACGGGCTCATTTTCATAAGCTCTCGCTTTAAGTGTGCGAGAAGCTTTTCCACATGCATTTGACACTCTAATGTAATTGTCTCATAGATTGTCTGCTCTGCCTTTCGCAGACTAATGTGGAAACTTCTATAGCGGGTTAAAAATCCCCCCTTCTGATCAGCGCGCTCGTGGTTGTGTGAGATAGAAAATGCAATACAGGTGAAAATGAGCATTGACAACTCTCCGCCTGGAAAGAGGATGCCTCCGGTTTAAAGATTTCCCTGCCTTGTTTTGCTTCCTCCATCTGGGATCTGAAGGTCTGAGAGGAGAAGAGGATGATGTCATTCTCACAATCGATGGAGCAATGAGTCCACCTGATATGATTTCTGCTTAATTTATTAGCATCATGCACCACAGGAGCCTCTAGGGTGAAAGCAAGAAGCAGTAGCAGTGGGTTGGGAGGGGGGGGGGGGGTGAAATGACCTCTTCTCCTCTTCACACACATCTGCATTCACTGCATCCTCTTTATTTTTAATGCAAGACATGATACGTCAGCCAAGTGCCAATATACTGATGCATCCATGTGCTGTTCTTACATGGTTCTGATATGATTTGCAAAAACATAAAGGAAGCGCCACCTCTCTCCTTGTGGGAAATCAAGTGTTAAGGGTCTGGTGTTGACCTCAAAGTCTTATAAATAAGAGATAAAACCCGTCAGATGCTTCAGGCCAGGCAGGAGGAGGAGGTGGGGCAGCAATCAACAGCCTGGGACCAGTGGGAGGATAGAATCCCTGTGAGCTCATCGTTTGTCTGCCTCTTGTTCTTTTTCTTTTTCCATGTGCTGAAAAATAAAACTGTGTGTGAATACAACAACAGCGTGTAATGCATTGTGACCATATGGCTTTGCGTCAGTATGAGTCTTGGCATTCGCTGAACAACATTTTCATCGTCCTAGCGTGTTGTGGGAACGGCCTATGCATGTGTTTGGAGTGTGTGTGGGTGTGTATGCTCAGTCTAAACCTTGAGATCATGATAAAAGAGCCAGTCAGCCCCAACCATTTCCCAATTCTGAGGGATAAACATTCTGCACACCATGGTACAGTGTGTTTGTTTTTAACCGAGCTAGCAGTGCCTCGTATCTGTTGTTATGGTTATAAAAGGGTTAAATCTAGCCAGCTGTGCACAAAAAGTTGGTGACTAAAGCTTTGCCATTGAGTTATTCCATATCTTAGCCAGCTGCAGCTTTGAAGAACAGGAGATTAGATAGTGTGAACGGCATACAGACACTCCCTTGACCAGTAACTTTAAAAGTCCACCTTAAAATGTAGCTTTATTCTAATGACACAGAGGAAGATGAGAAACGGGTTGTTGCTATGCTACACATTTTACGAGATGGAAATGAGAGACGTACTTGTTACCGACTTGTGATTTCTGGTCTATGAACAGACTCTCGATCTGCTCATTATCATGTCCAACAAATACATACGTGGTTGTTTTATGACGTCCGTTCTGTTGTAGTGATGCCATGCGTTGGAAACACTAATACTTATTCTCCTATGCCAAAAAGTACTGATAAAATTCTGGTAAAATATTACATGCTGCTTTCACTATTTTTATCTTAACTATACAAGCATCTACAACAGATGCATTCTCCCAGTTATTTGTAAAGATATTCATGGTTTCCAGATGATGAATTCTGTGACTTGGGAGAGAACTTTATTTTCACATAATTCCATTAAAAAGTCAAATATGTATTGGGATTCATACAATACTCACATCAACTGCAGCTTATTGGCCAAGTTATTAACATGCTAACATGTTAAAATAAGGCGGTGAACTTGATAAACATCATCATGTTAGCATGGTTATTCTAAGAAAGCTACTATTTAGCTCATAGCAGCTCTAGGCTTAAAATCAGCCTCATAAATCTGCCTGCATGACTGTACACACATCATTACACTTGCAGTCATAAATCAACCCAAAACTGTGCTTCATCACAAACACAAACATAAGCTTACAAAAATGTACACGTGACCATTATGTTGGGGATTTGATGGGCTGGCCCAAAATACTGAAAGAAACAACAAAAGGGGGAAAAAGGGAGAGAACAGAGTGAGAGAATCAGGGCAGGGAATGTTATGACAATTATACTGCCTCATAAATGACTGAGCCCAGCCAAACTTGGAAGTAAAAGTATCCATAAAGTATGTGTATGTATGAGGAGTTGCTGTGTGTGTCTATAAATGCATCTGTTTCCCACAAGCTTGCATGTGCACCATGTGCTGTATGTATTTTTAATAAGTGGAAACGCTCGCTGGTGTTTTCCTTATGTAACTAGGATAAAGTAAAACTATGGGGGAATTTGACAATGAAGCCTGGACTGGAGGGCAGCCAGGGAGTAAAAATGTCCAGAGATTACAAGGATCTAAAGTCTAATGGCATCCCAATGTCACCCAGTGTGTCTTAGCTACGGGGATAACTGGGGGTCTGGTTCAGGGAATATGGGATTTACACTAATAGAGCAGAGAGAAAGAGGCCATGACCTCCTGAGAAAGACTAGCTGAGGACTCGAGTGTGTGTGTGTGTGTGTGTGTGTGTGTGTGTGTGTGTGTGTGTGTGTGTGTGTGTGTGTGTGTGTGTGTGTGTGTGTGTGTGTGTGTGTGTGTGTGTGTGTGCACGCTAAATCCTGCATGGACGGTTTGTGTGTTGTTGTTCTTCATGCACAGGGGTCACCGAGTTTGTTGCCTTTACCTTTGAGCCTGTAACCTTTCACAGTATCATACAGAATGTGTCACACTTCATCAGGCCTAATTGCATGTGGGGGAGCAGTTTAGAAGCAACAACGACCTTCGTTGGCGACTAACAAATTCCAGTCTCCTTGACCACAAACACATGCATATGTGCATGGAAATGCATACATATACACATACCTGATTTATGCATGCTGCTGTGTGCACACAAGTGGCCACTATGTCACAGTCCATAAATCACTTTAATGTTATGCAGAACATCTTGATGGTAAAAAGTGGTTGGATGGTTAACTTGTAACCATCGTGGAAGTAGCCAGAAGTGATGTAAATACTGTCAGATCTGGTCACTTGCTTTTTTCTCCACTTTCATTTAACACACAAAAATGTAGTTCTAGATAAACCTAAGGGCAATATTAATGTATTTGTCAATAACTATAATTTATTTTAGGAAACATCCATCTACAAAAATCTGCTTCATAACATAATAACATAGTTGTACTGTAAGTGTGGCCTGTTTTAAACCCGTTTACACTGCACAACTGTAAAAAATAAAATTATTTAATGATATCCTCATATGTGCTTCAAACAAATTGCTGCTATACCACCATTATTAACATGACTACAGGTAGTATTTTTGACATGCTTGCTAGTGTGTCCATATGTTTGTATACAAAGACATTTAAGGACATTGTGAATAATTAAATAGGGTGAAACATTTTTATTATTGACATGTAGTAGTTTCAAAAAGAATATCTGAATACAAAACAGCAGCTGAGTGATCTCAAGAACAGTAAACTGGATAGGAAAAGAAAGCATTTTACTCCGCATATTATTTATTTTTGTCTTCTCTTAAATGTTTGCCTACTTTTTTTTGGTAAAAAATACTGTGTATTTTCATCTCTCCAAAAACAAGGAATCTTGAAAATATCACTTGTGTTCACACAGCATGTTGTTCATTCAAATTTTAAAATGAATCCTTACAAATTAAAGACCTCTAAATAATATTTTCACTTAAGAACAAAGTAACAATACACTAAAGTATTTCTGTGGACCTGTTACACCCACTTAACTAGATGAATGGTTGTAAGATTTTAAAACAATCTAATTTATTGATATAGGTAAATATTTTAAGTTGCAAACATTATTTTGATGAGTTGTGTTGACCTAATACTCTTGGTAATTACACCAAGTTAATATTGTGGGTAACCTAAACTGAAATTTCCTCATTAATGGATTTTAAACACACTTCAAGTTGTTGTAAAGTAAATTGGATTGATGACTGAATTTTTCTCCAACTTGAATTCAAGTTCCTTTAGAATTAGTTTTTATGTAATTGATAATTAAAAAATACCATTAAATTGTAGAGAAAGGAGCAATTCCTTCAAACTCATTATAGCTCTTTGGTTGAACCTAATTTTATTAGAAGTTGTCATAATTGAAAAAACTGATGCAAACTGGTTTTTTTTTTTGTTAAGTCTAAACATTTGTTGTGTACCAGATATAATTACCTGCGTTCTTACTATAACTTGCATAAGGAGATGTTCAAAACGTTACAAGATGAAGCACAGGTCATTGTGAGGACTGAGGAACAGTCATTTTACAAACCCTCTCATGCACTGTGTTCCCAGTTGGCTGGTTTCTACCAGTCTTTCCACTTCTGGCTAACAGCAGCTAATTTACCCGTCTGAGTCACTTCATGACCTGCTCTACCACCCCATTATGGTTTAAGGGAGGATATTTCATTAAGGTTAATTCTTCATTGTCTGCTTCTATAAAGAGATAAGTACAGTTTGTAGTGTGTCTCAATCCTGGGTGCTGACCAGAGCGGTCAATAACAGTGTAGTGTGACACAAGGCGAGACAATGAACACTGGCTTTCTTTTCAGTCTGCCAGGAGACATCAACGGGGCCGATTGTACTACGGGGAATGGTGACATCATTCAGTCTCTCTGCAAGGCAATACGAACACAAACCCATCCTGCGCCGCCCTTTCTGCAGCCTAGTGACTCCAAAAACAAGCCTCACAAAGCAAAAGGTCAAAAAGCGCGGTGAGCATGGAGGCGGGACGAGAGCTCCATTGACCTACATGAGGGACATAATCAACAACGGTCACTTGATGCGTCGACACAACAACTTTTCCACACATGCCTACTATCGCTTCCCAGCAAACATACTACGCCACAACCCGCATCTGTCTCTAATTCATAATAGGCGGCTTGTTATTAGGCATCTCCGCCAACCCCCGCTGATCTGTCTGCGGGGGCCTCACCGCTTCAATGGGCCTCTTATATCTGCAGAGAGACGCAGCCAAACAAGACTGGCACAGAGAGGGAACAGCGTGGGCACGTGGGAAAAGCATGGGCGCTCCGTGGCTCATCTCGTGATCCAATACAATAAGTTTTAAATGGGGAAGCTGGCAGACGCAACGCAAAATAGATGAATGAGAGTCTATAGAGTGACCCCTTGTGACATGGTGCTCATTTTGCAGCAGGCAAATTACAAAGCCACGTCCAGAAAGAAAAAGATCGTGTTATTTGCAAAATTCAACATTTTCTCCCCATCATAGTAGCAGTTTTAGGATATTAAATGATCAAATTGTTAGAGTGGTGTCACTGTACACCATTAAAAAGGATTAGAAAACATCATGATTGAACAATACAACCTATTTGAAACCTTGGAAGTCATTAAATACATCACTGAATATTACACATGAAATTACAAAAGAATAGAATAGAATGAAGGTACATAGGAAATGTTTGGGTGTTTCTCAAGTCAGCTTTATATATTAATAGAAAAAGTGAAAGAATAAAAGCAAGATCATCAGCAAAAAAAACAGCAAAAAAATCATATATAGATTCTAAGAATAAAATAAGTAATCATTATAGAAAGCATGTGAAATTAAATACCCTGAGTAGGCATTGCACGTGTTATGTAGTAAATGACCATAGTCATATTGCACATGAATTGGGACATTATGTTGGGTGGTAGATGGGGGGGATTGCTGTTGGATGGGTTGTGGAATGAGCTACTTCTTCCCTCCTTAACGTCCTGAGCTACTATCCTAACAGCGGCTGGAAAAATGGAACCGATAAACTGTTTCAAGGCTGTAATCCAACCGGCGTCGCAAAATGTCCGACTGTTTGGGGATGCAAATGTGTGAGTCTCACCAGGATCCGGAGATGCCCTGAGTGTCATGCAGTGTCTGCTGTGTTTGCGTGTCCTTAGGGTTTGCAGTGGAACAAAACAGCCAAACGGACAGCAAGTCTGTTGGGAAAAACACACACAGGTGATTGTATCAGCCAAGGACTTGTCTGTGAATCAACATGGACGGCTTATCTGTCAAACTGCTCTCTGTGCTCCATAACAAGTTGCTCTGATAATCCGTGCAGCCCTGAAGACCAACCGAGTTTAAACGCTGGGTTGGAGTGTCCATATGGGTGTATACAAAATGAATTGCATATTTGTGTGTGTGGCTGATAAGCGTAAACAGTCCTCTCAGACTGTAGCATTTGCCTACACTGATTACATCTCTGCCTGCCCCGCCTTCTGCATCACACACACACACACACACACACACACACACACACACACACACACACACACACACACACACACACACACACACACACACACACACACAGATTAAACACTCAATCAGCCCCTGCACAGGCATGTGATACGTAAACGCTTCAAAACGCAGGCGCGGACCTGAACCAAACTTCCCCCCTTTTTCTTTTTATTTCAGCTGCACTGTCAACAAACAGGCCATTTCTGCCCGCATGCAAATTTAAAGCCCCAGAGGTAGGTAGATGGAAATCTCGGACAGTGATGAACTCATACTTTCCTGTGCTCCTGTATGCTAATGAAAGGCTTTCTGTGGATGGGTTGTCAGGGGATTTATAATTACGGGGCTGTGGAGGAGGGCTGAGGAGCCGTAATGAGCCGTGCAGCCTGGTAGGTCCTCTGACCGGAGAGCTACAGACTAAATGTTTCCTGTGGATCTACAGTCAGTGTGTGTGTGAGAGATAGCGTGTGTAGATATGTGCTAATTTGAGCATTATCAAGTCTGTTCACATTCTCAAGCTGGTTTTTACATCAGTTTTAAGAGGTGCTGTCAGATATAGTTGGTGTGTGTGTGTGGGCTACAACATGACGAGGTCGTGT
This sequence comes from Amphiprion ocellaris, assembly GCF_022539595.1. Classification (NCBI taxonomy): domain Eukaryota; kingdom Metazoa; phylum Chordata; class Actinopteri; family Pomacentridae; genus Amphiprion; species Amphiprion ocellaris. The sequence goes on from NC_072786.1 coordinate 13,518,032, forward strand.
TCAAAATAACCCCGGGGTCTGCAGGGTTACAGTTTGATTAGACAGTAAAAAAAATAAATAAATAAATAAAAAAAACTATAAGCAATTAGTCAATGCAACCAACATATTAAGAATGCTGAGAGAGTAAAGTGTTGACTACAATTTTAAAAAAAGACAAAAAACAGAAGAAATGGTGCCAGAATCACATCCTTTAACATTCAAAAACTGTAAAAACTGTGCAAATTATGACAAATAGCAGATTTTAATACAGCAAAATAGTGTAATATTACAATAAAACGATGGATTACTGTTTGTCAGAGTACAGATTTTTGATGTGGACATTATCCACAGTTTTGACCGTTTTTTTTTCCTTTCGTTGTTGTTTTGTTTGTTTTTTGGCAGTCAGTATGTAAAATAATATTTTTTCCCGTGCTTTTACTAGAAATCATCCATAATTTAACAAAACACGGAAAATCCGTAAAATAACTGTCAAATAACATTTTTTTAGTCCTTAATTTACTTAATTTTCTCTCAAAAAATGCGTCCTGCAGTAAAAATAGTGTAATTTTAAGGTTGAACACTTTAAAATAACAAACTACCATATATAAATATGGACATTTTTGTTGTGGAAATTATCTACAGTTTTGGTCTGTGTTTTCCTTTGTTTTTTCTTAGTTTTTACAGTCAACATGTAAAATAGTACATTTTTTCAGTGTTTTAACTAGATATTATCTGTAATTTAGCAAAACAGAAAATCTGTAAATAAGAGTTAAAACAGTGATTTTCCATTTTTCAACCTTTAATAAATCCAAATTTTCACTTAAAAATGAGCAATTATCTGTAAAGTAATACTCTTCTCTGATTCACATGCAGTAAAAATAGTGTAATTTTATGGTCAAACATTCCAAAAGAACAAATTTATTCTAAAAAATATGTATAATGTAGACATTATTTACAGTTTTACACTTGTTCTCTTATGATTAACACTAAAATAAAATGAATATGTTTTATTTTTCTGTGATTTTACAAGTTATATGATCTGTAATTCTCACAATGTAAGATTGAGCTGATTTGAACTTGGCCTCAGTTCTGCAGGGCGTTGTTTTAGTTATTGCTTCCCTGGAAACGTATCAGTGAAACAGTAGATGCTACATACCTTCCAAAGAACAACTAAAGGTCTAAAAGTTTATTCTGTACAAATAATAAACCGGCTATGCAGCATGGCACGCTGCACCTCTGCCAGATTTCATTCAGAGCATGACAAACATAGCTGCTTACTATTTTTTCCCATGTGATGCCATCGTTGTTTATTCAACCGTGTGACTAAGTGTCTTGTGGAGGCCGAGCTGCCGGCGACGAACCCCGTTAGCCTGAAAGCCATGTTGTCCAGAACTGGTTCTCTTTTCAGAACTGCAGCAACTGCAACCAAACTTTAGGCTCTTAAAGTGATAAAAGTTGTATTTGTGATGTTTAGACAGGCTGCTGGTTCATCTATCTCCTCTGTCAGATCCCAGCTGGTTCACTGAGACAGACAACAGATGTGGAAAAGCAACACAGTAGCTTATTCACCACCAGGAAGATTGCAGTGGCTTGTGATTTGGCCTTTTAACATCTGTTTCAGACTGAGTGACCCTTGTACTGCAACCAGAGATCTGCAGAATGTTGTTTGTTACTGTGTGGCTGCCAGAACCCTTTTTCCATTCTACTGGGTTACAGTGAGAGAGAAAACATCTAAGGAGGCAGACAATGTGAATTTATGGAACAGAAAATGTCAAAAAAACATTATGTTCACAAATAAAGCTTTATTTCCTCTTTTTTGAGCAACATGACACGTTTAAGCCTGCACAAATCCCTTGTTGTTTTAGCTGTTTCCCCTTTCTTCTTTCACTGTCAGTCTCTCTAACTCCCCTGTTCTTGCTGTAAATGTTTTTAAACCACAAACCATAGCTGAAAAGCTGACATAAAACTCCCCTCGTTTCCCAAAGGAGGAAACTGTTAGTGCATGTTTGTCACCAAATAGAGTAAACTTATGTCATCCTGAAAATGAAAATAACTAGGCCAAGGAACTTTTTTTTTTCTTTTTTGAAATGCCCAAGAAAGGCAAAAATGTGTACTTTGATTTAGTATGGAGACATCCTCTTATACTTTAAGAAGCTTGTGAAGTGCCATTATCTGGACTCAGACACACAGGGGTCCTTGGAGTTTGCCTTACAGTCAGTCACATGTACAGGGGCAGTCGTTTGCTAAATGAGTCCCTTAGATGGGACTGTGCTACGTCTGTTAGCCACTCTATCAATCTGACCGCTAATTAGACAATGCCTGGGAGAGACGGGGTTAATGTACAGACTGAGGCAGAGGCAGCGGGACAAAAGAGAAGAGGATTATAAAGACAGAATGACAAAGAGCTTTTAAGAGCACGAAAATGTGTGTGTCTGCAGGGAGCCTTAAAGCAGTGGTTCCCGTTCTTCTCAGCTCATGGCCTTTAAAATGAAGAAACATCTACCTGCAATCCATCCTTAGGTGTTGCATATGTCAGTTAGTTCTGAGTGTAGACTGTATATAAGAAGGATGCAGCCAACAGGACATCATTCATTTGTAAGCCTTGAGTTTGGAATTTGGCCATATTTTGATACTAGACATCACTAGCAAGCATTGGATATTAAGAATGGGGCCTTAATTTACTAAATGAACATAGTGTTGTATCGAAGGACACTTCAGATTAGTGATTGAGGTCATAAACTCATTAGGAAAATGTTTACTGGGGCAACAAATTAAGTGGGAAGTAGTCTCATTTTCTCATAGGCTGCAATATTATCATATTTCTTTTCACAATCAGAGGGGTCGCCCCCTACTGGCTTTCTAGCCACAGACGCTTCATCAGTCTTGTATATACACCAATTAGGCAAAACATTATGGCCAACTTTTGCTGCCAAACCAGTCCTGACCCGTCAAGGCATGGACTCCACTAGACTCCCGAAGGTTTGCTGTGGTATCTGACACCAAAATGTTTGCAACAGATCCTAAAAGTCGTGGTAGTTGTGAAGTGGGGCCTCCATGGATCAGACTTGTTTGTCCAGTGCATCCCACAGATGCTCGATTAGATTGAGATCTGGGGAATTTTGGAGGTCAAGTCAACACGTCAAACTGGTTGTTGTGCTCCTCAAACCATTCCTGAACCATTTTTACTTTGTGGTACGGCACATTGTCCTACTGAAAGAGCCACAGCCATCAACAACAACAATGTTAAGGTAGGTGGTTCGTGTCAAAGTAACATCCACATGGATGGCAGGACCCAAGGTTTCCCAGCAGAACATTGCCCAAAGCATCACGCTGCCTTCAATGGCTTGCCTTCTTCCCATAGTGCATCCTGGTACCATGTGTTTCCCAGGTAAGCGGTTGGTCTGTGGCTATGCAGCCTCATGCACAGCAAACTGATACACTGTGTATTCTGACACATTTCTGTCAGAACCAGCATTAACTTCTTCAGCAATTTGAGCAACAGTAGCTCATCTGGATCCAACCACATGGGTCAGCCTTCTCTCCCCACGTGCATCAATGAGCCTTGGCGGTACATGACCCTGTCACTAGTTCACTACTGTTCCTTCCTTGGACCACTTCTGATAGATACTGACCACTGCAGACCAGGAACACCCCACAAGAGCTGCAGTTTTAGAGATGCTCTGACCCAGTGGTCTAGCCATCACAATTTGGCCCTTTGTCAAACTTGTTGAAATCCTTACTCTTGTTCATTTTTCCTGCTTCTAACACATGAACTTTGAGGACAAAATGTTCACTTGCTGCTTAATATATCCAACCTACTAACAGGTGCCATGATGAAAAGATAATCAGTGTTATTCACTTCACCTGTCAGTGACCATAATTCTATGCCTCATCGGTGCATAGTCTAGTCTATGGTTGTGAGCAGATATCTGTGACTCCCTTGAGGCCCTTACTTGTGGTTTTTTGGAGGGACTAGATTGCAAACCACACCCTAAAGCTCAGCTGATCATTTTCTACAAAGTTTCAAATTCCATATATCATGAATAGTTAATTATAATGACACTGGCTTCTTCGATTCTCTGTTTGCAAAGGCTAATTATCAGTATAAAGGCAAGTCAAATGTCATTCTATCTTCATGGGGATAATATGCTGTTCTTTTAGTGTTGTACCTACAAGTCTTTACACATTTCTTTACTTTTTTTGCTTGTTGGTTGACTTACCTTTATGTTCTCTTACCTGTTACTTAATATTTTAAAACAAGATGCAGGGATGGTTCAATAGAAACTTAATTACAAAAAAGTGTTCTATCCATTGAAGGGCACAACATTGATAGGACATTGTATGACGCATTTTAGTCAGAAAACAAATTTGTTTTTGTTGGCAGATTGCACCTTTAAACGAAATATGTAGAAGTTAATTATATAAATCTCTTATACCAAGATTATGGATTCATCTGAACGGCTACATAAAAGTTTAAATAAATGACATTTTCTGAAAATGTCCATTAGAAGAATTGAGAAAACAGTGTTTCTGTGAGTATTTCCAGTTGTGAGGACATATTACCTTTAAATCTGAATTAGTTAGTTATTGCCAGACTTTGGCAGAATTTGCTGATTAACATTCATCTAGATGTGGTCCACCTGCTGTCCTGTAATTATTGTCTCTGTGTATGTTGTGAGATTATTTTTCATGCCATAATAAAGACATATAAAAGCAGGAAATGAAACTTACACGTCCTAGAATGGCTAAACTTAAACAAACAAAAAAAACAACCTTCATACCTCCTAAAATCACACAGAAATGAAAGCCATGGGTCACCACAACCTCATCTGAGATATTCAGATCGGCTCTCTACGTTTGTGTCACGTGTCGAAAATTACATTTGAATCAATCTGCGCTCCTCTTTACTCGCACTCGGCAATCAGCTCCATGACTCAACCTCCCTCCAAGCTCAATAATAACCTGATTTCATACATATCTTCACCTTGCTGCAAGGACGCGCTTTGTAAAAACCCGGAAGGTTTTACATACATTAGAATACAAGGCGCCTCGTAGCTTAACATCTTTGGCTATGAAAGCAGCAGAAATGATTCAAGGAAAACAGTGTCAGTCAAGTGTATTTTCTGTGATTGGGTGAGTTGTGTCTCTCTTTGCTACACAATGCCATATGGATTATATTTGCATTTGTCTCCTAGAGATCTTATTCACAGCCAGAAAAAAGAGAAAAATCCTAGAGGCTTTTCAGACAGATGGGAAATACTATTTTAGAAATGTGGCTTATAGGTGATTTTTTTTTTCAAAAGTAATGGTGCACTGAATGTTCACAATTGATATTTATGTCTGATAAAATATTGTTTTATGGCTCCCACTTGCTCCCAACAGACACTCCAAAAAAATACACAACATACTTCGAATAGAATAGGTGTGGAATGAGCTGTGAAACTTTAACGCAGAAAAAAATTGTTTTGTTGTGTTTTGCTTTTGTATTGATTCATTCTCTTTATGTCTTCTTGATCATGGGAAAAAACAAACACCTGCAGCCAACCAAAAACTGAAAGCATGAAAGTGGAAAGACCACAATAGCCTTTTGCGTTTTTCTGGTTACTGTGGGAATATAAAATTTAGTATACCGAGCAATGACTGACAACTTTAATAAGCTCTGAGCCAGACTTTCTGCTAGAGTCTGTGTTTTGGCTGAGAGATGGTTGTGTTCTATGTACTGTTTGCAGCCAGTAGCAGTTGTTCTCTTTTCCATCTACGCCAAGGAAAACATCCAGGCCCCATTCACCAGTGTTTCATAAAAACTGCCACACTGCCTTCATTTAAATGTTAGAGCTATTAACTAGATGCAGAAGCATCCAAAAGCCTAACAAAGCTTCCTTTCTTTATTGTCTAGTCATTGAATTCCTGCACTGTGACAGTATGTGCAAATTATGAGAATTTAAAATCGAGAATAAAAGACTTTTTAAAATAACATTTTCAAATGGGATTAGACTGTTTGTCTGCTCTAAAGTAACCAGTTGCTTCAAAAAGTATGTCATACACCATAAATCACCACTGAAAAACTGTCATTTCCATGTCTGATAAATGGACTAAATCTAAGTGTTTTCTGTCATTTCACAGCTGAGATAGCATAATATCCCGTATGTAGCCATCCAGTAAAAGCTTAAAGGCAATATATGTAAGAAAACGAAGCAACTAAGGTGTATTAATTGTTTTTATTGCTGAAAATGGGACTTCTCTGACTGCCTTGGTTGCCCATAAGAGCTTGTGGACTGATTTTGAACATGAGATTAATTAAGAATGTGATATTGCCTCAATACCTCTCCTCCATTAGTTTGACATAGCCAGGCTTTCTTCATGTTAGCTGATGTGACAGGTACCTATTAGAGAGCTTCCAAGTTTTGACTTCATACATTTAAACATGATACTCCAGAAGTGTATTTAGTTTTGATACTGAGCGATACGTGGAAATCACTTCGGCCAAGTCAAAGGGAAATTATTGCTGCTGTTGTGATAAGTACCAATACACTAATCAGTTTTCTAATCTGTGTTTATTTAGCTGCAGTATCAGCTGTATAAAATACACCTGGCAGCAAATCAGGACCAAATCCAATTACCCTCATTCATGCCTTCGTCACTTCCCGCCTTGACTACTGCAATAGCATTCTCTTCGGCTCCACCTCCAAAGCTCTCAATAAACTTCAACTCATTCAAAACTCTGCTGCCCGACTCCTCACCCGAACCTGTTCTCACGACCATATCACCCCCGTCCTGCAGAACCTCCATTGGCTCCCCATTTCACACCGCATCCAGTACAAACTGCTTCTCCTCACCTTCAAGTCCATCCATAATCTTGCCCCCTCTTACCTTACCGATTTGCTCCTCCCCTACACCCCCCCCAGGAATCTCCGCTCCTCCCACACAAACCTCCTTTCCATCCCGCACAGGACCAGCCGGCGACATTGGGGGGACAGAGCCTTCGCCATTGCCGCCCCCACACTCTGGAACTCACTCCCCCATGCCCTCCGTGACTGCACCAACCTCACCACATTTAAATCCCTTTTAAAGACTCACCTTTTTAGATCTGCTTTCCTTAAGTGATTCTGTATTTTATCTTGAACTTGTTTTACTACCTACTGATTTTAATTAACAGTTTTGTTTTATCTTATTGTATTTTATGTACAGCGTCTTTGAGTTTTTGGAAAAGCGCTTTATAAATGAAATTTATTATTATTATTATAAATCAGAGAACAAAATGTTGCATTTTCTGCATCACCAACATGATGTATAAAGTTTGCCCAGTTGTATTGTCATGTGATCATTCAGTGGGATTACTAACGTACAGTCTCCTCTGGAGCATGTTAGCTCTACAACATCAGTTACCATGGTGATCTAGCAGGTTAAAAGACAGCCACTTTCAGAACACTGAAACCTTGACTTTAGGCTCAACAAAACTTACTAACCCATTCATTTCTCTTTGTAGTACATCCACAGCTAAACTTAGCCGAGAAATGGAGTCTGCAAACGTCAAAAAATGACTAATTCGTAGCACAACACAAACTCCAAATGAGCACGCATACACACAAAAAGAAAGCTTAATCTTGGGAAGCCAGTCTGGCCAAACGTAAATGCAGCCAACGATGGAGGAACATCGGCAGGGCATTCGATTAATGGATGGACAAAGCAGGAACGAAACATAACATCTGGTCCAGCTGTGCAAGATTATAGTTTGATTGTGACACATTTTGTCGTACTATTCTGACACTGGCAAGTCAAATAGAGTCTGAAATACAATTTATAGTCAAACTTTAGTTACTTCATCAATCACTATGATATTGGTCAATCATGAAGCTCACTGAGCCACAGGATGTTGACCTCAGCTGACTGAACAATCATCAGTTTTATTAATAACAAGGGTTTTGTGAATTTTATGCAGAGAAATTTTGCAGGGAAACATTAATGAAAGCATTAAAATGTCAGCTGGAGCTTGGCAGGGGTAGCAACAGTAACAAGGAGAGCAGCAGTTCAATGCAAGGTTAGTTATTGATCTCTTTGTTATTGATAAGGCATCTTCAGTCAGAGCTTTCTGACAAGCACCTCGAGTTTCTCATTGCAAATTGAGTTTCTATAGTAATGACCTGTGCAGCTCAGGACAGTATTTCTGAAAGGCTAAAGAGCACTAGATTTATAGATCCTGTTGTGAACTGTGGGAGCTCCCCTCAGCTGGACTTATATCACAAACTTTCACCCACTAACTGACAGCACTGTCGGCAAAAGCGGATTCAGAAAAAATGTCACCAAACTCCATATTACCATCTTTATCTGTCAAAGTCTGCACAGAGCTAAAGAAAGAAGAAGAAGAAGAAAAAAAAGGTAATTAACAACACTGAGATTCACTCCATTAAAGACACAGTGACTGGTGTGTAATAGAAGGCAGGGAGGAGGAAGACGGATAACGGGCGAGTGTTGGGAAAGGCAACGGAAGGAGAAGCAGACATCAGCCATTACTTCATTACCATTACTCTTAGTGACTGTGGAGCTGATGAATGAAAGATCTCATTACAGGCAGTGAGAGGGAATGGAAGCTGGATGGAGAAGTGTAGAAGAAGATAAAAAAAAATAAAACAACAACAACATCCAAAACCTATTATTTCAAGCTGAAAGTCTTCTCAGACTGGTTTTGTACGACAAAATGCCTGCAAACATATAAAGCAACAGCGTCAGCGTGTTGCATATTTTATATTGTCTCTCGCGTGTGCAATCAAGTGTGACCACCCATGTCTAGACTCAGATCAAACAGTGAGAATAAACCACCTGGAGTTTTTTTTTTTCTTTCCACATCTCGCACAATGCAAACATCATCCACTTTCCAGTAGGTCAGGCAATTTTCCCTAAGCAAATTAGACGCATTGTTTGTTCTGCCGACATAATCACTGGGAAGGGACCACACCTGTTACACAATGTATGAAGTGGAAAAGAGGTGTCGCTCTGCAGAAGCACCTAGCAACACGAGCGAAGCCAGATGATTGGTAATCAGTAGAAAGAGGCCTGACGCACACACACAGCTGTGATGGCAGGTTTTAAATAATGTGTCTGAGTGACGGAGAGGGTCCTGAATGATCCTAAGTGTCCTGGTAGTGGCGGCGTATCTCTCAGGAAATGGAAACACTGGTTGGAAAGAGCTGATAAACAAGCGAGGCCTTTTGCGGTCATTAGAGGACAGAATTAGAAAGTCACTCCGGCCAAAGGTAATGGTCACTGAAGTGAGCGCCACAGCTGTTTCACCACTATGATTTTTCCACGCATGCATCGCCAGTTTACCTTCAAACAGTCACCTTCTTCAAAATAAACCACTCTTTTTATATGCTCAGTGTGTCGTGACTCACTGCTACCCAGAAATCCTCTTTACAGTTCACATACAGGTGCTGACATTTACCGAACAGGAGGGACGTTTACAAGAAAAGAACAGCTTCATTTTAAGGGGATAGCTTTCCAGAAGTATAAAAAATAAATGAAAACAGGCAGATATTTTTTGTTGTTGCAACAATGGAAATTCTGTTTATGTAGTGCTAATTTGCAACAGCAAATGCATTTCGTAGGAAGCATAATGTCCTGCACATTATGATTTCTATCTACATAATGAGGAAATGTTTTTAATTAACATCTCTGGCTTTGGGAGAGTTGAAAAAAAATGTTTTAGCGAATTGATCACTGACATGTTTAATTAGTTTTTTTTTTTTTTCTCCCACATTATCTTTTATCCAGTCATAGCAACTTAATCATGGATGCATTTTTTTATTATGTTTGTGTATCTCACATCACTTAGTTGAGATTCTATTTGTTTCATATATTTTCCTGTGCTATATGAGCCAGAATCGTAGTTTACTGATGAGAGTTTGGTTGGAGATTCAGGTGTGTTATGATCATAGCAGCTTACATCGCTTTAAGCAGCTATAGCTCGGAGCTAGAAGAGATGAGGAGCAGTTTTTCCTCTTTCAAGCTCCTCCAGACTTTTTTTCGTTTCCAAACTTGTGATCTTCAGCCGCAACCGACCGTGACTCCAATCAGCTCACTTGAGAGAATTTGTCAGATTTCACAGAGCGACCTCTGGAGCCACAGGGGGCTTTACATGCCTTTTTTATCTCACTTTGCACATGCAGCTGTACAGGACTCAAGTTGTGTAAACAGACTTTGATGAGAGAAACTGCTGGAGTTTCCCTTTATGGATTGAAAAATCAAAAATGATTTGAAGTTCAAGAAGGGATGTGTTGTCATTATGAATATTTAACCAAAACTGTTGTGCTTTTGTTGTGTAAATCCAGTCACAAGTGGGATTTTGAGAGTAAATGTTTGTCTGCAAGGTCAAAATCTTACGTTTTGTCAACTCTAGCCATCTCTCAAAGCAATAACTTCACACTTCAAAGAAAAAACATCAATCAAATTAGCTTATAAATGTTTTTTTCGCATTTTGCTCCCACCTTTTACTGTGATTCTATTGTATTGCTGAGAGCCAGGATCTGAGGGTAGTAACACTGAGTTCCTGCTGGGCAGCCTGAGTCTGGGCTTTTTAGATGGCCTGTAATGATGCAGTTCTGGCTCGCTGACACCTGATAAACTCGACTCCCAAAGAGATGAAGGTGTGGACATGATATGAGACGGGAGCTGCTCCTCTGGCCATGCAGCCCTGCACATTCATCTGTATGTACGGCTCAGTATGAACTGCTACTACACGGCTTATAAACCGAATAATAAATGGAGAAACTCACACTCGCAGCCTGGAACACATGCAAAACCAAAACCAAACACCCAAATTTATTAGACCAAGTTCTGGTAGGCCTCCTTTCAATCTAAGCTATGTTTTATGACCAGTGGAGCCTTTCCCATCTCTGCAGGGTCTGTGGTTAAAAACTGTTCACTGTGTCAACATTTGCAAAACACAAGTCAACCGTTTCTGTATCACCAAGGAAAGAGCACCTTCTGTCTAACAGCCTCGGTCAAGGGTCACAGTTCACTGTCGCAACAGTCAGTACACAACAGTTAAATTGGACACAATCTGAGAGGTAACAACAACAACACTGCTCATTAGTTTCTCAGTGCAGGACGGTGTTTTTCCATTTGTGCGAGAGAAAAGGTAGATGACTAAGAGCAAGAGCAAGGCACTGGATCGCAAAATGTAGTGGGATGTTCACAAAAGGGACTCTTTACACAAACTGAATCCTAAGCTTTTACATTAACCCTCAGCTTTGAAAGATATTTTATCATTGGTAAATAGTTTAATTTTTGTGATTTCTCCAGAGTCAGAAACTCTAAAAACAGATAGTGTTACATTTTCAGCTTTCTGCTGGTGTGTGAATGTTTCATCATAAATTTGAATTTAAATCCAATGAAATCTAAGCTTAACATCATGACTTTAAATTCAAATTAATTTAAATGTTATTCTGCATGTTGCACTCAAAAAACTTCCTTGGTGCAATCATCAAGCTATTGGTCACATGACAGAAATTCAGTGAACTTTTGGTGGAACTGGGATGAACAAAGAGCAGATAGAAATATGGAAACAAATTCAAAATGTTAAAAGTAAAATATCTATAGTATATAGTACCACTAATTTTGTCCATAAGTAGTAACACCACCTTTTGGGCACTTGGAAAATTGTTCGCGTTTAAATAAATTATTATTGTTGTTGTTGTAAAATCAATAACCAAAGAAATTAAACTTTTTTTTGCTTCTTTTTGACAATTTCAGCATTTTCCATGTGTCATACTGCACAGAAGACTTTTTTAAGTTATCTCTGATCACTCCATGGCTATTAAATTTCCATATAGGACATACAGGGCTTAACAATGCGTTGAAAAATAAGTACAAATGTGACAGGAGCATAACACTCCCAGAAGCTGCTTGAGGATCAGAGGGTTACGTCCTCTCGTTAAAATCCCAATAAACAAATGTTTGCAATTAAGCAATCAGGGATTAAGTGTCAAGTAGATCTTAAAATGACTCACTAAAGGACAAAAGAGCACTAGACTCTCTGCCCCCACATCTTCCAGCCCATCCTGGGACACCGGCCAATATTTTTCAACCATAATCCTCCTTCTTAAACCTCCAGGGTACTGCCGCTCCCATATGACACAGAAATACTGTATGTAAGGATTTTCAGCCTTGTGCAAATAAACAACAACAATGCAACTTCCTCTACAGGAAGCGAGCGAGGAAGTTATAAATAGGAATATAATGGGAAGTATGCAAATGGCAACCGAAGGAGCTCACTGTACAAAACACAAGGAGCTCTTGCATGTCCTGCACATCATCTGCTTTTCCCTCTGCGATGGAAATGAAGTTTATGGCTGGAAATAATTAGAGATCATACTGCTCTTATCTGTTTTCAATGATAAAAGCTGCAGTTTTTAATACTGTAAAATCAGCGGGCATTAATAGAAATGCCATAAGTAGAAAAAAGCATGCCAGTTGTCTTAGATTGATAAAGTGGGCTTCGAAGACGAGGGGAGGAGGGCAGGAAGATATGAACTGGGTGGGATTTTAAACTGCCAGCCCTTGTTAGGTGAAAAATCTTTTCTCTTGATGATTAAATGGCCCTCTATGGAACGGTCTTATGTAATGGGGATGTGTTCCTTTCATGCTTCATACAATATATGTGTGTAAACAATGTGTACAAGCCTGCAGCTCTGTAAGTGCACTCAAAAAAATGAAACACTGACTTTAAATCATTTTTTTCCTGTCAACGTGCTTTATGTTATTGTATTTTGCAAAAATGTTAAAGGTTTTGAAAATAAATTATCTCTATTATTATTTTAGCATTTATTTATTGATTTATTATTTCATTTTATGCTCTTATTGAGGCAAGTGGTCACATTTCTTTCTGACCAACAAGAGATTTTTAAGTCTAACCAGCTTTATTTAGTTGTGTTAACTGGACTTAAAGATGATATCTCCAGCCTATATAATTTACATTTGTTCACTCAACGCAAACTAATGATGTTACTGCAACAACGAAAATGTAACTTTAAATAATTAATATAATAAATAATTCAACACCTTTTTAACATTTTATTTACATCCAAACAGTCATTTAATGTTGCACATGTTGGTGCCATTTTGACCAGAAAAGTGAGAATAAACCAAGAAAACAGTCAATGAATTTTTTGATTGGGACGTGTTTTATATAATTGCATTTTGTTAGTCAAATACACAAATGCTAAGGTTTTGTGACAAAGTAAGTTTGCAGTGCGCAAACAAAAGTAATCAGAATTCCTTCTGCTCAACAAGAGGTTTTTAAGTTGAACCAACTTTATTTTGTTATATTATTTGGACTTACTGCTTCTCCATACATATTTTACATTTGTCCGCTCAACATAAACTAAGGATGTGATTGTAGCATTTTTATCAGAAAGCAAATCCAATACATTTTTGTTATTTTCTTTACTTCCGGTTAAAGTGATTCAGTGATACATGTTGGTTCCACTTTGACCAGAAAAGCAACACATACATCTTTCACTGCACCAAATAATAATAACAAGAACATAGTCAATCATATTTTATAATTAAATTAGAGGAACAAGCATCTAATAAGCTGTACTGTCAGTCGGGAACAGTGCGTGTCTTATTCTTTCTTGTGTCATCCATCCGTCCCTAGTGAACTCTGTGTGCCATTAAAGGATGGCAAGACTGCAGCCATTAGTGTAACAGGATCAGACCACTGAGAGCCTCACAAACAGACTACACACATGCACATATGTGCTGCACACATTCGCTCAGTATCAAGAGGCTAGATGCTCCCACTCAGGCATACTAGAAACATTTACCACTGCTCCCCTTCCCGGCACTTGAGTGGATATGAGCATGCGAGAGAGAATTCCTGACTGTTTGAGTTGAGAAAGAAGAAAAGGGGGATCAAAATCCAGCAGCAAGCATCCACCCCTGCAGCCCACTTTCTTGGCAGGAACCAAGACGAGAAGAGCAGCAGCAGCAGCAACAATCCTGTTTCCCCCCAATGTCACCCACACAGCCCCTGCATTCTGTCTCCCAAAGGAGAAAGCGGAAAATGGAAGTCTCCTTGTTTTTCCTGCTGTTTTCAGCGCTCACAGCCAGCCACATCTCCTCCAGTAAGCTATAATTATCACCAAACTGACGCAGATTACTGGAGGAGGGAAAGAGTGGGACAAACAGCTGTGAGGGTTTCGAACAATGGCGGAGAAAATGATAGGCTTGATATTGAGGTCACATAATAAAGGCAAATAGAGCCTAAATGAGTTGATTCTATGGTTCACGAGACATTTCTTGCGCCCACCCAATGGAGACAGAGGGGGTTTTTGTCCTTGGCTGCTATTAGCATTTTGTACAAGATGTGCTGCAGGTAATTACATTTGCTATTGAAAAACACTTTGAATAGTTTGAACGGACCAAGCAGAGAGATTGAGAAGCATCGTTATCGCTTTCTGTTGTGCTCCAGTAATGAAATTGCCGCTGATTGAATTAGCAGTATGATGGATGCTTTCTTGCTCTGGCCTTTAAGGCGTGGGCGGGCGTGACCAAATGGGCTGCGGGCCATATTTGGACAGCTTTGGGCCAAATGGTGTTGTGTTTCTTTATGGCTCATGTAACATGGGAGGCCATTTGCTGCGAGGGACAGGGATAAGGGATGTTGTGAAAAAAGATCTGGGAAGGATTGAAATGAAACACATATGGTTCAGATATACAAAGCAATCGTGCAGACAATGAAACCCAAACACAGACAAACAGATGCAGGTCAAAAACACGAATGCACACTTCTGTGGCTCCTAGGTTGATGCCACAACGCCCCCAGCATCTGTCCAATCACTTTTTAGAGCGTGTTTTCCTCAATCACCTTATCAATCCTCCTAAACACCACCTCCTCTATCCTCTTCTGCACTCTCTGGTAAACACACATCAACAAGAAGTTGTTTTTCCACAGCAGGCCTCGTGGCCACTCCCCTCCTCTCCTATCACCAGGTATTTCTGGCTCCTCATTGGTCACCTGGGGAGAGAGATTGCAACACCTCCTGTCGGGTTCAGTGACCTCCGCTCCCCGTGTTACTATGAAACATCAACATCTGACGTATGACTCAGAGGGAAGTCAGTCGTTGTGACTAATAGTGTTTTTCTAAAAGCTGCTTTTTAGCAGTGCTTCAGGGGAACGTGCAGAAATTCACACAACACTGTGCAAGCGTCTGGTGTGATCCAAGTCTTCCTGTTTTCATGCGGTGATAGTGGAAAAGTTGCACGTTCTGCTGGCCAACTTTCTGTTCTGTCCACAGCAAAGCTCAAAGAAGGGCTGTGTGTAAATGACCACATATTGCATCAACCTATTTAATGAAAACAAGTGTAGAATGTAAAGGTGTGATGTTCTGTTGGCACCCTTAGGTTGGAGACAGCCAGAATTCATTTGTACCGAGATTCACCCGGGAGCGAGAAGCAGCACAGCTCTCATAGGATCGATATAAGTGTGTGTGAGTGTGTGTTTAGGCACACTACGAGGTGAAAGTGTAGGTTAAACCTACACACCTGCATCCTTTTTATGGAAGCAAAAACACACAGCAGACAGTCCTGCATTTGTACAGGAGGGGAAACTGTGAAATACCGTCACCTCCAGCGTATACAGTTGGCTTGGCAGCCTCTCAAAGTATACATGCACAAATGGTAAAGCAACACGGCTGCCATTAGCGGACTCTGTTTGCTCTTGGCTCTGAGGTCCATCCAGTCAAAACAGCCTTTTAATTGGACGTGTTAGAAAATTGTTTTTCACAAAGTAAAACCACCATAGAAGTCGCCACATCACATATATACTGTGCTGTATATAGCACACACAATATACTATAGTGCACCATGCAGTATTAATCACACTAAACATCTGGGAGCATTTAGGGAACAAAATGATCTTAAAAGCCTCTTCATAGTGATACTCTTGTGGTGTTACATTAAATTCCCTGAGTGATAATTTGATCTTTTACCTTCACCTAGAGGAGACAAACACAACATCTTTGTCTTTCTGAGAAGACATGATAAAAAAAGGAAATCCTCCAGACAGACATGCTGATCGATGATATTCATGTTCCTTTGACTGAAGGCTTTGATTCCCTGGTCCCAACACTATGTGAATTATGCAGTTTTTATAATGTCAAATGAACATTATCTCTGATTCAAGTTCAATTCAAAATAGCTTGTTGCTATCCCCAGATATAGAAGTCAAGATGGTCACAAGATGTGATTTACACTTGTTCCAGAAGTTACACTATAAAAGAATCCCATGTTGAAAGAATGGCACTAGAGCGAAACCACGCAATTTTATAAGCATTTGTAAAAGTGGAGCCAGAGGGATTTCCCATGTTTAGGGCAGGAATCTACACTTTACTGTGTAAGAGGCTCAAATTCTGTGAGAAACCAACAAATCCAAAGATTCCCTTTGAGAAAGCTCCTTGTGGGAAGATAAAAACCTCCCTTCAACAGGAAGAAACCTCCGCCAGAACCAGGCTCAGTTAGGACAGCTGTTTGCCTTGACCTGTCGGGGTGAGGGTAAAGAGAAGAGAGAAGGATATAGATAGAAAACAGACATAAGAGAAAAATAAACACTTTGGAGGTCACTGAAGGCAGTAACAGTAGCTCAGAAACGTGTAGCTCTGTGTCTCTATTCACACATGGATGTCAGGCTACACAATAGTTTTTCTTATAAAGTTCTTGTAGTATTGGTATCATGAGTGGAAACGCTGCAGATACAAGACTGTGAGGAAATACCCCAAAACAATGCTTATTTACTCAAGAAAAGAAATAACTGCAGGCCTGTCCATGGGTGTTGATATTGTCAAGTCGAGTAATTTTTACTTAGGCAGCCTAATATCACAAATCTCAATGGGTTTTCTGATCTATACAATAAATGTCCTTAGACGGATGAGAAAAAAACTCCACCCTAAAAACCTTTAATGAGAAAAAAGCATCAAAGTGGGCGTGGAGTCTGTGTCTGACACTCAGGAAAACCACAAAGCAGAGCCAAGCCCTGGCATAAGAGCCCACCCTCGTCTGGGGCCTCCCCTGCACACATTTTCTTCATAGCTGCTATGATTATGTTTCTGGAATTGCATGCAAGGCTGCTGATGCAGAACCTGGTACAAAGTTTAGCAAAATACATCTCAGCATGTTGCAAAATTTATGCTTTATAGGACGGAGACTCAGTCAGTCCACTAGCTGTATCGAGAGTTGTGTAGGTTTTGACTGTGGTCATTTTTTAATGCCAATAACACACAGTAAACATGTTTCCATTGTAGTGTTGAGTTGGGAGAAATTACACATTTTTAATTGAGTTTAGAATTTATATATAGTTGTAGACAAGAGGAATGTCGCCTAAAGGTCCCAAAACCTGCTGCAGTTAAGGCCAAGTTATAGGAATCAGTAGATAATCTAATACATCTGGAAAAATGTATTCAACATTTATTTTCATTTTGTTGTATTTTATTACATATTGTTTGTGTTCAATGCTGTTTTGAATTCATTTTCAGTAAGGCTCATGCAAACTAGAATATACTATAGATGTTGTACCTGTTATATATAAATATATTCTAAACTTAACTTCTAAGGTTTTGCATTCTCCATTCATTCACACTTGGCCTGCATCATAAACTAATTCTAACACTAATTTACATAGAAAAGAGGCCCTAAAAAGGCCCCGCTGCTGTGCATGAGAAATGCATTTCTTGGGTCCAAACACATCAAGGATACGTTGTGATGACACAAACTCATTGGAATGACATTCAGTCAGTATTTTTTATGCTATGCTTCTTAAGTATATGTTGTTATGCGAAGGACATGCGCGACTCTAAGTGATGCGGCGAGTTTTATGAGGTGGCTGTATTTATGGGAAAAAGGCTGCACTCGGCTGCCAGTGTGATTTTCTGCTCTCATTGCTTTCTCAGTACCAGCTGGCATAGTTACAGCTCTGTTACGGCTCTAAACCTGTAATCACTCTGATACGTGTTATGTCACATATATATAACAGCATAATAACGCTTGTCAAAGTTACTGATTCGGTCGGCACATTCGCCACATATATCGACTGAAAGAACATCAGGCTTTTCCAGCAGTTTTCAGGAAGCTAATTTTTCACCTGCTTCTATCGTAGCTTCTAGAATAAACAGTTCAAGTGAAACGTGTATCATGCGTTCAGTCAGTTAATACTGGAAATGCAAAGCGAATAATAAATAGAGAAGTGAGCATTCTGAGTCCCTGAAGTACTGTGCATTACGGTGGAAAGGAAACACAGCTTCAGGAGAGATGGTGCTCAACCAGGGAAAGTAGAAGAGAGTGTTGTCTAGACTGCTGCATAATGAATGAGGCAGACTTTGTGGTCACAGGAGTGGAAGTCCAGGGGCCACGTTAACAATATTCTTCCAGATGGCCTGCATGAACTCGCTTGAAAGAGATGAAAACAAAAAGTCAGAGAGTGTAACTCTGAAAAAGTGTGACCACTGCAACACATGACGTGATCCAAATGTAAACAGCGTCTTTGAAACACACACATAACTGTATCTTTGTGTTTGTCACTGTCACAGCCAGAGGCTGTGATCAAGTGGCAGTGCTCTCTCCTCCTCTGGCCTGTTGTTTCTCTCTCTCTCTAGGTGTGTGGCAGTGGTGGGCAGCAGGTGTGGCTGATTTCCAATCAGCTGATCGGGTGCAGGTGGGAGTTGCTCATCAGGCTGGCTGGGCTCACTATAAAGAGTGCCTCGTCTCGTCAGTTGGTGCCGGACCGTCCCCTAGCTCACAGTTAGTGTTGCTGTCAGATCTGTCTGAGCCACTGCCTTCCCCAGCTCTGCGTCTAACCCTGTTCTCTCTGTGCAGTATTGACTCCTGCCTGTTTCTGTTACCGTCTCTTCTGGTTGGAAAGCCACCTGGCAGAGGTTTCCAGACACTACAAGGACCGGGGCTTTCTCCAAGAAGTCTTGCTAAGCTAAGGAGGACTCTGGCTGCTGCCACAGCTTGGACAGGAATCCTGGGTTCTAACCCCATACCAGACAGAGAGAGAGACTGTTCAGTAAGGTTCTCGTTCCAAGCAGCATCAGACAATAGAGCATTGTTGTTTTGTTTAATTGGTGTTCCTGCTAGTGTAGTGGGATTCTGGGATAGAGTTTAGGTATTTTGTATGGAGAGTAGTAGTTTTGTTTTGTAGTTTACCTGCTTGGAGGAATTAAACGTGGGTTACTGTTTTGTGTATAGTGTTTACGCCCTCCTCCAAGAAGTATTGTTTTGTTACGCTGACTGCGTATCATTAGTGACTTCTGTTTCTGGTTTAGAGTTCCAATTGTAGTTTTTGGTTTTGCTTTCATGCAAATAAATCTTGTTTCATTTAAGTCACTTGTCTGCTGTCTCATTTCCCTGCTCTTGGGCCTCTGCACCCGCCGTAACAGTGTTACTTGTGAATGAAACAAGAGCAGAGAGCAAATACCCATTAAATTAGTTATGTGCTCTAAAAAAGTTTCTTTACATTATTGTTTTATGAACACATGACTAAGAAAGGACTGTTTTCTTATATTGATGACGGCCTGCTTTCTCCTATTGATGACGGCCTGCTTTCTCCTGAAGTACCTCTAATTAAAATGTCACATTGAACACTAAATATAAATGAAGATGCATGTCAGGGGGCATTAACCCGCTGAACCTCAAGCTATTTGAGTTTTTTTTTTTTTTTTTTTGCTCCGGTCACAATTTAAGTCGCTGTGGCCTCATTTTCCACTGCAATATACAGTAAGCATCGTGCTACTTCAGTGTGCTAGCATTGCCATTGTTGGCATGCTAGCATAGTGCCGTTACTACTTAATTCTACAAAGCTGCTAGCATGATTGTAGACTCTTGTTCATAAAGAGGAAAACAGTGAGTTAGTCTGCATCTGTCTGTCATCTGGAAATTGTGTCGAGTTTTTTCTGCTTTTCGATCAATCATTTTGCAGCAGTGTAATTTTGCAGCGTTATTAGCTTGGCTGTAGACTTTTTTTCATGAACTAGCATTAGCATGACAGCTACGTTAACTACGACCTGACTGGATTTTGGGGCCAGTGGCAAAATTTCGAGAGTAAAAAATGCTGATATCAATATATTGGCTAATATTCTTGATATGCTTTGTTGCTGTTATATTGAAAAGGGAAACGTTGGCCAATGTATTTTGCAAAATTTAGCAAGTTAACCGTAAGGGCACAACTTTACTCCATACCGTCGTCTGCTCAACTGTCAAAGTGCACAAAAAACATTTCTGAGTACTCAGAAATGTTTTTTGTGCACTTTGACACACCAGTATATATGACATGCTTTGAATTATAAAGACAAATCAAAAAGAAAAAACGGAAATATAAATTCTTTGATTATTTCTTTCACAAAAATTGAAAAATAAAGGTAAATGCCCCCATGTTTTACCGATATTGTGAGGAAAACATGATGGCTCAATGTGTTTAAGATATTTTAATATCTACAAGTTTACAAACTGAATATTTAAGCAACTGTGCACATTAACACTTAAAATATATTTCACCATGCTCAATACATCTTCTGTAAACTGTTTTGGAGTCATGCTGCATTTATCTGATTGATCAAATATGTTTTATTTTCCTCTCAATCTATCATGTCATGGGTAAACACAACCTGCAGTCTGCCCGATTAGTCTCTGAATTGTTGCTACAAGAGACTGTTGGTCACAGATGATTCAGTTACAGCGTCTCAGCTGCACCAAGGAGCAACTGGGATGCTTTTATTGTTTTTGTTTGTTTTGTACAGAATCTTGTTAATGTAAACACAGAATTTTTGGGCGAACTTTTGAATAAGTGATTTTGATGCACTTGTGGACTGTCAGAGAGGTAAAAATCTAAAATTATTGTCTGTTTCTAGTTTCTTGTCAGGATAAATGCTTTTTTTTATTTCTTCAAAAAATAATATGCCTCTGAAACCCACAAACAGGTTTTAGGGTTCAGAGGGTTAATGCATGGTACGTATGCACATTTGATTATGTGTTTACTGTATGCATTTTGTGGAACTGTATGTCTTTAATATAGTCATAAACAGATGCAGCATTAAAAGAAAAACATTCCACTTGGGCAGTGAATACTGCCTGACAACTTGTGATTATTATTGGTCAAAAAAAACAAGTGTCTCTTCAATGAACCTGAAGTCAAACTCTATATGAATTCAATAAAGTCTGACAAATCAGTGTTTTTGATGCTGTAATTTGGAATTTTTGTGTTTGTTTGTTTATACCTTAAAGGACTAGAATTGAAAAAGGTAAATGCAGATCCTCTGCTGAAACACCCACAGAATCTCTTAGGCACTGCTAAAAAAACTATGCATAGTGTCAGTGTTGTGCAGCCTAAAAGTGTATGGAGTCGTACACCTTATACAGCTGCTTTAAAAGATACTATTCACATATTTGACACTGGCCTCTGGCAAAGCTGCTGCTGTTAAAGCTCAAACAATACTCTAAAAACAAAACTTGTTTAGCACAGTGTGGATCTTTACGAAACACTAGTTTAAGGTAGTTGGGCATCATTGCATTTAAAAGAAGAAGTCTGTTCATGCTGGTTTGTGGTTTCCACCTACGGTTTGTCAAAATCTGGATGGTTCTGCTTTTCTCCTGTGATCTGATCCACCTCGACTTCTTGACCCCGAGTTAGAAGTCGCAGAAAGTCCAAATGACAGCCATGAATGAGACCTTTGTTTGATAGATGAAACCAAAGAGAGCATGTGTGTGGTTGAGTATGAGCCATGTTAGCCATTAGTGACAGTGAAAAGGTTGGCGCTATTTCAGTTCTTAGCATGTAATTAGCATAAAAACTTGGTTAAGTTCCCAGGTTGCCCTGAAATCGTTGTAGTGGGATTCTTTATGTCCATGAAAAGAAAAAGGCACTTCCACTTGAACAACAATAAGAAGTGTGCACTCTTCAGATGTGTCCTGCCATGCAAAACAGTTTCCAGTCTGCTTCTGTGTGCAGATCATTCATATAACTGATCGTCTGTTTGCATTTGACCCGGGTCGATATATGAATGTACAGATTGTGTGAAAAGATCTATATGATCAGTTATCGATCCGGTTGGGCGTCTGCAGGCCGGCGTGGTGTTTGCCTGTCTGTGCTGAGGTCAGCAGGAAGTTCCCACAGAAACACAGAGTGTAAACAGCTGTCTGGATCAGTGTGCATATGTGTGTGTTGGGAAGGCAATCACAGGATTGGAGGTTGGGTCACAAGCAAGGGCAACGAGGTCACTGCAGAGATTGAGGAGGGGGAGAGGGGATGAGTGAGGGGGCTTAAAGATCCTGAATGAACCAGTTGTGGAAAAAAAAAAAGCTTGAGGGTGTTCAAGGGTTGATATGCAGAGCTGGAGGTAAACAAGAGGGCTTGGCTCTGTTTGGGGCTCGGTATCAGATAAGACGTGAGTAGAGCCTACAGACAATGTAGGAACACACAAATAGCTGTGTTTATATTAGGATAGCAGCAGCCCTTATCCAGGACCTTCGGACTGCATATTATGGTCTGGGAAACTATGAAAGACAACTTGAACAGTCTGATAAAACTCATGAGAAAGAAAACATCTTCTGAGGGACTTATTGGAGGAATGAAAGTCAGTGTCAGGTGGGAGTAGAGTAAGAAAAACATCTGACTTACTTTGATGGAATGGGAGTGATTTTTATGAAGTGATTTAGTATTTCACCTCAGTTATATTGAAGGACAAGGAATAGATTAAAAGCAAACATGTCGAAATCAGTGCAGCACAATGGACTTTAGTTTTCTTGGGTCTTTACTTGTCAGTGGTGTATATCAAACTTTTAAAGGTCCCATGTGGTGAAAAGTAATTTTGACTGTGTTTTGTGGCCGTTATAACTTGAAATTGTAAAGTAAAAGTTGTTAAGATATGAAGACATTCATTTCTGCAATTCTTCAGGCACACCCACAACTAGACAGCCTCCCAGCTTAACAACCCAGTAAGAATTTTACTGAATAGACGAGCCAGTGGATATTTCCCTCAAAATTTCTAGAATTCTGCCCCCTCACTGTCTGTTGCCTCCAGGTGAACCATTCAGAAAGAGCAGCTGCCTCACAGTCCACCAAGTTTATTTACTTTCTAGAGTTGTTTCTGCTAACTCTAAAATGTCTTGAGCAAAGCACACCAAATGTTCTGCTGTGGGCTGCAAGAGTGAACACAAGAGTCTTCATGCACTCCTACCGTCTGCAGAACTGAAGATCCAATGGATTATTATATTTTTATGGCAATGTCACCACAACAGTAGGAAAATCCTTAGTTACAGCATATTTTGTGGTTAATGTTGCTAACATCATTTGCTTTGATGGTATGGCTACAGGTCAGAGCCCCGTGGAAACTTTGTGAAACCAGTAAACGAGGACTTAGTGGCTTATTGTGCTTTCACGCTGCCTGTTGTGCTTCAGTGCAAAATAAACTCTGCTATTGTTTACATCTGCCCACTACTCTCCGTTCTCACATATACTTCATTTTAGTACAACTAAAATTCAAAATAAAGCTGTTCCCATATAATTTGTGTTGACAAACAAGAGACTGACTTTAGAGGGTCACTGAAACGCAGCCCATTAAGACTACATGTTAACCTGCATTGGTTAACATTTTCAAACTGTTGCTCTGTCAATCACAGAAGCAGAGAGAGTCTTCTTCCTGAAGGGAAGCAGTTCAGGGCTAAAACCAGGAGTTATACAGTCATGGTGAAAGAGACCATCTTTGCTGTAATTTGAGCCAAAAAACAGACATGTGAGACTTCATGAATTTGCTGATAAGGGCCACATCGCAGGACCTTAAAGTTCAAGGTGTTTGTCTTTCTGACCACCAGAGGGCAGCACATTTTACTTCTGTATTAGTTTTTAGTAGAAGCTGTCGGAGTTAGTAGATATAACTGCTGTGTATACAAATAGTCATTTCACACACAGGTAAAAACTTCTTATCACAGGTTGCACATTCATAACAGCGGATGATGTCTCAATAGATAGATTAAAAAGACAGTGTGAAGCTGGGCACACCAACGCATGAAGGAAAACAACACCAGCAGACAGAAAACAAAGAGAAGTACATATAAATAAAAATTACAGATATTTAAAATTGCAATAAAGACAGACAGACACTAGTGAATCTGTTCAGTAGTCAAGAAAAACACAATTCCTAGGATTCTTATAATGCAACTTGCTGGGGTTTTTTGTTGGGATGTACCTATGTAAACACCAGTATACATTATTTCTAGCTACACATCATCAGTGAGCAGCAGGTTCAACCCAGATGTCGTCACTATGGTTATTTAAAGGCTGACCATAGCTTAAGTGGTTGTCCATTAATCACAGCAGTTGATGGTTTGATCCTCAGCTCCTCCAATCCAAAGTGACCTTGAGCAAGGCGCTGTAAACCCCAAAATACTGCTTGTGATATGTATAGGGGAAAAATAATTAGTCGCTTTAGAAAAAGTCAACCGAACACCAAATATGTCTAATTTTTTATGCTCCTAGATGTCTGAATCATGTGCATTTTGTCCTGTAGAAATAAAGGTGTATTTCTAAAATGCCAGGGCTCAGGTATTGAGGTCAAAGAGGGATTTTTGGTCAGCAGACTTGGTACAGTCCAGCAGATTGAGGCAGGTGTTGGGTATAAATGGCTGCATGAGCATTGTGGCTGCGCAACAGTGCTCTACAGTTAGAAAAGCAGTTAGCTGTGGTGTGTAATTAAGGCCACGAGTGTGTTTAAGTCACAGATCTAGAGAAATGCATTTTTGTCACAAGGGTTGTAAACAGAGGCGAGAGGCCATTTTAAAGCTTGTTTTGAAGAAAACAGAGGCCTGAGTGTCTTGGTCAGAAGGGTCAGAAGTCAAAGGTCAGAGGTCAGAGTGAGAAAGTTGAGCTCCTCAGACGTTCTTTGAGATGCAAGCACCTTTTGTTTAGTGGACAGATTTATTCTGGGAGTATGCAGAGGAGACGAATGAAAGGAACTCCAATGAAAATAGAGACTATGGCTGTTGTTCTATATGAGAAAATAAATCTTTTGTGTCCTCATGCGTTCATACAGCTTTGCCCTCAGGCTGCCATAAGATGTCTCATCATTAGACATTTATGCGATGGCAGATATTCTGTGTTCATACATAATGCATCATATAGCGTGTTTTATATAAGATGGGTTGAAGAGGATTCACTCCTACACCTCATCTCTCAGAGAAGAAATGTGGAGCTCAGAGGATGTTCAGCCCACACGAACACCGACTAGAGAACACTTTAGAAGGCATCACGCACCATACATTTCCAACTGCACGGAGACAAACGATAACTTATTGATGTGCCCACATAACAGGGCCGCGATGTGTAGCACAAACACTACGCTATAGGCAGTGGAACAGCTGCCAGACAAATGCTGTCCCTTATATCCCCCATAAAACCCACTTGGGGATATAAAACGTCAGAGGGATGTCCTGTGTGGAGCTCAGATGAGATCAGAGGAAAAAAAGCTCCACAGTGAGTTTTTTTTTTTTTCAATCTCTGGGGATCAGGATGAGCTGAGTGCCGAGGGGGAACTCAGAGGGTGAAAATGTGAAACACAAGTTTACAGGCCACCAACTGAGGAAATAAAAGTGAATGTACCTGCCACAACTGCTGGCAGATAGAGAGCGATATTACACTCAGCATCCTGCTCCTGACCAACACATCATAAGGACTCGTGGGATGAAAATCACCAACAGAGGCCTCAGCAGAAGCTAGAAATCTCACAAATTCTCTCTCATGATAAACCTAATAAGTAAAGAAAAGAATTTCTGATCACTTTTCACATGTGTGGATGTGTTAATTATGCAATGGCAAGAAATCAGATGTTCCTTTTCCTCAAAGTAGGCCAATCTTACATTGATTTTACATTAATGAGATGGTAATTACAGCAATACTGATGAAATCTTATACAGACACGTGTGGAAACAGTGTGAAACAAAGGCCTCAGTCCTGCATTAGAAGGACTACAGCCACTGAGAGACATTTCTACTCTACTGCTCAACTACAGGACAATAACAAACACAACATACAGTGAGGATGCTACAAATCACAGGACAGGCAGGCTGAGTAAATGAGGCCATAGTGCCCCCTGCAGGTCACTCTAAAGGCAGTTCTTGAGCAGCAGATCTGCACACTAAATTAGGGTTGAAGTTACTGTAGAATTTAGAAGCACTGTGAAGCACACAAGGGGTGGTACTATGATACGCATTTTTTAAAAACACTCCTTTAAATGTGTATGATCTAGCAAATGCAATTCATTCAAGAATGTCAGCCAGTATAACATAAAATACTCACAAGGAACATCTAAAAAATACTTGTAAGCTACAATTTATAGATATTAACAGGAATGAGTTCTCCGATTCACTGCTCATGTAGAAACCAACAAATCATCTTAAACAAATTTGCCTTTACAAAATACAATCCTACGACAGTGTTAAGATCCAAAGAGCATCTGCAGCTCAGTGTTTTGTACGTGTTGAGAAAGGTAAAATTCACTGAGGATGAGCAGATAAACAGAAATAGAAACTGATGTGGGAACAGAGTTGAACTGTTTGCATCAACAAAGTCACACCAACAAGAACAAGTTTCTCATTTCACACCGGCCTCCAATTACCACCGTGTCACATCGAAGAGGTTACGAGGAGCGCTACAGTTTCTACTTTTTACACAAATCTTCAAGTTCAGCTTTTTAAGCAAAAAGAAGTGATTGCATCTTTTCTATAATCATGCATCTGCACTATTTTCACACTTTTGTTATGCTATTAATAAAACCTTTATTCACACATTGCTTTGAAACAAACTACAGTCAACATTGGTGGATCACGTTTAAGTTTCAGGGTTTTTTAAAAATCCTAATAATTTCTTCTTTAATGCAATGTACAGTAGTTAAAGTTTATAAAAGGCTTCAATAGAGACTGTACAATAAAATACTAACACATGATGCCAGGTGGTTAACATTAAGTAACAAAAACTGACAAGGTGACAACACAGTGTATGTGTATATTAGTCCTTTAGTCAACCAGACGAACTACACCTGGTTAAAGTGAAGAAGTTAACAGGTGAGAAATTATTTGAAAGTGGTGGTCAAATGACAAGATCAACATATTAATGATTAACACTCAGGTTGACACAGATGATGAGTTCTGACTAAACAAATACAGAATGAGATCAGTGCAGTAGCTTGTAAGCACAATAAAATAACTGTGAACCCCTCCTCCTGTAACAAGACACTTTAAATCCACCCACACACGCACATTGCTAACAATATCATTTATTATAACAAATTATATTAATATTACAGTGTTCATTAACTTAGGATCTTTCAATTTTGGACCCTCCTCTAACAAATATATACAAATTTCACAGTGAATTTGGTGCATTTGGTTATAATAACATGGCAAGAAGTATCTTTAAATCCTGTTAATATTAACTTTCCCCAAAATAAACAACTCTGAAAGAAACAAAAGGAATCACAAAGACTTTAAAAAACATATATGAATAGGATAATTAAGGCAGGAAACAGGTAATGGAAATTTTTTTGCCCTCCCCCACAAAAAATCTGGGCTGCGACATCTATTTCCATCAACAACAGTGCAATAATGCAATGCTGTCTCGCTAAGCCGTGGGGCCTTAAAGGTAAGGAGTGTGATAGAAAGCCCATAATTTAAAAAATGAATCCCTTCTAAGCAGTGAACTCTACTAACTAGCTCCAATTAAAAGACCCCGATAAGCATGTACTGTATGAGCTGTAATCCAGATATGAGGAGAAGTGCAAGAAGGTCCAAGCTTTACATTCCAGTTCTGTTTGAAGTGCTCCTCTTTCCTGTTAATATCTTCTGGTGAACTGTTGCTGTGGTAGATAGATTTAAATATAAGGCTTTGGAATGAGAGGTGTAAAATGACGTTCCACTGCCCAAATAAGTGTAACCTTTAAAAAAGTCTCTAGAGAACAGAAATGGCAGACTGGGCGAGAAGAGAACGGTTACAAAGACACCTCAGATCAGTCCTGCCTCTGTGGTATGCAGCCCTCCATCTCCAACACCTCGGGCCAGCCCTCGAACTTGTTGGTCTCTGCACTGTTTTTTATATGCTGCGGAGGTAAACACAACACACAGTGTCCTTAACAAGAAACCAGAGACCAGCCTGTATTGTCATTATAATCCAGTGGTTACACAAGCTCAAAAGGATGTGTGTGAAAAGGTTGTGACAGAAAGAACACGTTATACTGCCCAGCAACTGGCGACATGAACAGCACTGGAGTGTTCAGTTCTCTCATAGAACTAAAAGTCAACAAAAGCCTGTGAATCAGAAGCGGTCTGAGCAGAAAGGCTTCATTAACGTTGTGCAAGGCCTGTGTGTCCATCCCAGCCTCCTACACAGTCAGTTTCTTGTTGCACGGACAATGTATGTGTTTACACTTAAGAACTTAAAAAAGAAAAGTGGAGGTCACACAGTGATTCTGTACTATCTGCACTTGGAAGGAATGCTGCCTTAAAAAAAGAAGCTAAAATGACACCATTTATCAGAGCCAGAAACAGGAGCCTTTTATACATCCAATCTCAGTATATTAAAATCAAATCTAAGCACAAAATCATAGTCATCAAAATCCTTTTATCCTGCAAAAAAAATTTAAAATAAAAAAACTAAAATTCTATGCAACCAATAAGCCATGAGTGCTAATGGCTGATAAAAATTTGGGGATTTTTTTGGCTGAACTGCAGGCTGTGTTTACACACGATAGATAAAAGACAAGTATGGAAACAAATTAAAATGTAAGTAGTATCTATAGGATGTTAAGCCACCATTTTTACCAGTGTTGTCAACCCCTGTTGGCACTTGGAAAAAAGTTGCACTTGTTGATTCCAATCACTTTTTGTAAAATTAAAGAAATTTAGCTTTCATTCTTTCTTTTCCTGATTGTCCTGTTTCAGTGGAAGTGTGGGCTTCATACTGTATATCAGTAATAAATTTGTCCAAAGTGAGTAAAAATGTGACACGAGCAAAAAAAACCCAGAAAATGCTTGGTGCTCAGATGATTCTCTTCCTTAACACGTCATCCTGTGATGCCTTTATTCTTGAGGCAATTCAGATTTTTCATTTTGACTTATTTTGCTTCCAGATTTTCTTGTTTGAGTTCATTTATTTGTTTCCAGAGCTTAAATGCTCTGATTATTCTTGCTTGGTTTTATATTACTAGTTGTATTAATTACATTCAAGTTTCTTATTTTCTTACTCAACTACATTGTAAATAAAGCCTCCCTAGCTCAGTGCATTCCAAATATAAACTGAGGTTGAATGAAAGACTCTACAGATTACAACTGTAAATTTGCTATGTCTATATAAATTCATAAATCATCGTGCACTGAGTTCAGTTGGCAAGGTTCTCACCATTATATCCCTGCTACACCCATGCAACTTCTTCATAAAACTGTTGAAATGTAAATTCAGCTTTATAAAGAACAGTAGATGAAAATGTCAGAACTCTTGAGGCACATCTAATGGAAACACTTTATATATATTGGTGGGTATATCACCAAGATATTATTCTACGTCTAATGTGCTTTACATGTGCTGGTAGTACACACTTAACTTCAACTGATTTTGTTTGCTAAAATTTCAAAATCTAGAGCTGCATAACAAAGAAATTGCTGCTGTTGTTTACTACTCCTCAGTAGAAAGTGAGTAAAAGTGAGCAGATGTAAACAGGATATCAGGCGTCATGTTACCTGCTCAAATGGACTCTTGGTCTTGATGCCTTTCCCTCCTACAAAGACCCAGTTATCCCGGAAGCCCAAATTACTGACAGCAGAGCTGCCCAGATCTGCAATTAGTTTTCTGGCTTCATCATTCAGTCTACGGAACAAAAAAGCCATTTATTACTCCACAGCCAATATTACAGATAACGAAACTGTAGCTGTAATTGTGCAAACATTTACTTTGTTGAAGGATCATCAAAAGAAGCCATCATTACGACTGTTCCATCTTCAATTTCCTTCAGAAATTTAATTAGGGGAGCCACATCTGTGCAGGGTTACATTAGGTTAAAACACTGTAGAAGTGTTTTTAGTATAGAAACCAGAACGGTTTTTAAGTACACTCACCTCCTGCCCACATATCAAAAAAACCTGTCTTGGCCAGTTCACCTGTTCTCCCTATACAGGGGAAAAAATTCCACTTTATTCCACATAAATCCAAAAGGTAATTAGCGACAGCATACACATTTTTTCCTGCATCAAGTACAAAATATGGGTCATGCTACGTACACCATGATTACCAAAAGGAAATGTATATATCAGTAGCTTATTTGTAGTTATTTGACTTGGAGGTGTGGAACTGCTGATAACATTACCATTAACCAGGGCGATGTTGATTCCTCGCCCCACGTTGTTCTTCACACCGCTCATGAGTCTACAAACAACAATAGAAAGACAATAAACGTAGACCCCATAAAGATACTTTCAAACATACAGCACACAGAATTCAGGACATGACACTCCCTAATGAAGTTGTATTGACACCACAATAAACTCTTTATTCCGAGTCGCTCCATTTACCTTTCATAAATACAATGTGATTTACAACACACTATAGAGTACACGCATTTGTGTTTACTGTATTTGTCATCAAATTTAATTCCTCCCGTGGGTAGCCATGAGTGCAGCTGGTGTTTAAACAGATAAACGCATTTTCAAATTTTTTGTTATTTTTATGATATTTTATGACTTATTTTATGATGTTCCTCTATTTTAATGTTTGCTGATTTTATAATGTAACTATGTAAAGTATCTTTGAGTACTTTGAAAAGCACTATATAAATATATTATTTTTATTATTATAACAAATGAGGATATTGTAAAACATTTTTATAATAATGTAAAATATACATTCTCAAGCCATCCTTTTCTCTCTCCTTATTACACTCACCCCAGCCTTCCTATAACAGAACACTGTAAGGCCTTCACCTTACTATGTAAAGTTCCTTGAGATGACTTATATCATGATATGACGAGATATAAACAAAAATGAATAGAAATGCTACAAAGTAAACACTTAAATCTGTGCACAAGAAATGAATAGTGTGTTTAAACAACGTCATTAAACTCACTGGTTAGGGCATATCATGAGAAACAATATTTTCGTGCCAAGTTGATGCAAAAATCCTGAAGATGCGCCAGAACGATCAAAGAGAATTTGGAACATAGGGAGGAAATGCCTCAAACTTATTTACGCAGCTCAAAAACAGACATTCAGATCAGTACACAGACTTCAAAGTGAGCAGTTGTCAAAATGTTAGTATCCAAAATTCCCACTACTTTGACCAGTGACTATAAAAGGCCTCTGAAATGCAGCTGTGTTCAAATGACACGATGCCACAGATGAGGCCGGTGTAGCAGTAGCTGATAAACTGATAAGTTATGCAGGGTCATACATGGGCTTATGCAAGGCTCAAGGCATTAGTCAGCTAATATCAGTACTGCTCAGGATGTCAAAATATAAAGATGGGTTTGTGTTTAAGTACACTGTGTGACCAGCGGCTTTTAAAATAAGTATTTGTCTAAAAAATACATCGTCCTGATACATTTTTGGTGCTGAGAACAGAGTAGATTAAATATTAAATCGTCAGTGTCATGACATTTCTACTGCTCATAAATGTTTAACAGCAGGCCATAAAAGTAAATTGTGTGTTTTGCCACTTTATCAAACATTCTGACAGCCAGGACTTTTTTTGCAATGCTGAACTGAATTACGGATCAGTTATTAAAACAGATGATTAACTTTTATGTCCAATGACCGTTTCATGGATTTCAGCACTACAGTCAGCACTTTGAACCACAGAAGGCAGCTGCAGTAACGATGCATTCAAAACTAAAGGTGGCTGCTGCTGCGATGAGTTACAGCTCAAACAAAATAGCCATCCACATATTTACACTGTGAGGCTTTAAGAGAAATTGATTAGTTACTATGGTAATCATACACTTGTGAGCTATAAAAATGAATGTTCTGGGATCTCTAGTGACATCTTATTCTACTTGTATTTAAATAGAATTTGAATTTAAACTAAACTTTGAAATAAGTCATTGTTCCTCCTGACTGAGTAGCTAAAACACAGATACTAAATTACATAAAATAACTTTCTCCTGTTTTTCTGAAAGTGTCAAGATATCCTTTTACTTACAGTTTGTCCTCCAGGCAGACTCGGGGCCCCACCACACTAGCTGCACCGCTCGCAATCTTGAAGGCAAAGTGTCCAACTGGACATGCCTTGGACAACCCACACTTGTACCTGACTGGCTTTGTTGCTGTAAATACAAAACTCCATTTATATGTCGAGTAACAGGTAGAACAACATCAGGTTACAGGCTGTCTGATCATGTGAGCCTATTCACATACAGAACAAACAGCAGTGGTTAAACCTGACCTCTACATATAGGTATCTATTTACGCCTAATACTTGATATTCAATGTGAACTGTCAAGCTTGACATGCAGTGATACTTTGTAATGCCTTACTGTCATCTAGATGCATACAGCATAAGAGCTTTTTTTCCACTGCACAATCTGAGACAAGCTCAGCATTACTATTTTTGTGCTGACAGGTATAGAGAGATTTAACCCCCCCAAAAAAGAGGGAAGATGTATCTCAAAATAAAATAAACAAATTAAAAATATTGAGAATTTAGGGAAACTTACGGCCTTCATTCGCTGGCAGAGATTTTGCTGAAAAGCAAAAACATATGTTTAAAGAGATTGTCAGTGATCACTTCAGTATCATCTAAACGGCACATCTGGGGAAACTCTTAAACAAAGCGTTGAAATTCTATTAAAGCAAACTATAGCCAGTGCAGGTCAATTAACACAGTGCCGACTTTGGTTTCTATATTTAAAGACACTTCTTCATAATTGCTGAACAAATAAACTGTCAGGTTTCCTTCTACTCACAAACCAGGCTGCTAAGTTTAAAATCCAAGCTAATTTCCAGCAGTTGAAAAGCCAGAAAGACAGCTAGGAGGAATGCAAAGACGAGCGCCGCTAACTTCAAAATACCTGGAAAAGAAAGAGAGAGAACCGAAAGCACCAGTTACCAGATTTTACATGGTCTTAGCTGACTACATGATATTATCTACACTGAACAAAAACATAAATGTATCATGTAAATGGTCTTCTGTTTTGACTCTCTTCTATTCTTATAGTTAGAAAAGGGTCCAGATGTGTATGAAACATTTTTAAACTGTCCACCTTGTGGCAAATCTGAAGTTATTCCACACCCTGGTAAGGTGTGGCTTTAAAGAACAAGGACGCTACTTTGACCAGTAACTATAAGACACAAAAATGCAGCTTTATTCAAATGACACAATGCTCCAGATGACAAGAGAGAGATGAAAACCAGTTGTTGGCAAATGGATGCTGGTGTGTCAGTTAAGACTGTAGGCTGAATGTTCATAAATCCACCATTCGCTGTCCAATAAATAGTTTCAGACAGCATGGTAGTACAGACAACTAGCCGCGTGATGCTCTGTGGATCAATGTGTCTGACAATGTGATTCTGTCCACTAAAATGTCCTTCAACTTCACTGAGGCCGTCAGGCATCCACAAGCCCAATAACTCTGTGTTGCAGACGTGTGACCTCTTACTGACTTGTGTGTCTATTTTGGTTGTAGAGATGCTGTGTGTTGGAGCAACTATGTTAAAAATGACATGCTGCATTTACAGTTATGTTCAGTATATTTTGCTGCTTCAGTGGAAGGCAGCTGGACTTCTCTTTTTGGTTCTTGCACAGGTTTCATCTCTCATCAAGAGACTTCTTCAGGTCAAAAGTTCAGTCGAGTTACAGTAACTGAGAATCCACACTTGAGATGTTTTCCTGTGCAGCTTTGAGGAGATACACTTGACTCACCGCCAGCCCTCAACATCTTAGCGAGTCTCCAGCCTCTCCTTCCTGACAGCTAACAACCTGTAGAAAGAAAACACACAGTCAGTGACACTCAATTATTTATCTATGTAGGGAAGGGAGCCAATATGGAGGCATTAACTGTAGCTGGTTGCTAATATTTCATGTAATACAGCCTGATATGAAGCAATATGTAGAAAGTTGGTTGTTAAAAGGTAACGCCACAATAGCTTTTATTTTTTTTCAACAAAAATAACTAGTTAGTACATGGGAATACACTCACATAGCTCACATATTAGCAGACTGTTTAATATCGTAAGCTAAGTTTCGTAAAGCTAACTAGCGTCAAGTGTTACCATTAAAAGTGACGCTAACTGACGTTGCTTAGTCCGCTGCCGCTACTTCCTCGTCTCAACCGACAGTTTTGCCAACCGAAGCCAAAATAACAACACCGGAGGCTGGGTAATAGTAGCATGGGGAGGTAACATTTGGGTAATAGTTCACTCCCGTCTTACCTGTTCGGTTAGCTCGGTGCCAGCGGCTCTCCGGTGTGTTTTATGACCTGCTCGGTAAACCGATAGCGCTGATTCGTGTCATGACAGCTGAGATGTGGAGAAGGAGCGAAGAGTAAGAGGTTCCACTCTGTTCAAAAAAAAAAAAAAAACAAAAAAAAAAAAAAACAAAGACGAGCATGCGCACAAGAAAGGAACTTACCATCTCAGAAAAGTATGTTTTTATTGTTTTGTAGATTGTTTTTCAGTGTAAGCCAAACTTAACATGAGCAAAGTCACCAAAAAAAATGATAAAATAACGCTTCTTTCTCACTGTCTTTTTTTTGAAAGCTTACAAAACATTGACCAAAACCCAACAAGCAAATATTCCATTCTCAACGCAACATATCACATTTATAAGTTATTTAAAAATTAAAAATACAA
This sequence comes from Amphiprion ocellaris, assembly GCF_022539595.1. Taxonomy (NCBI): domain Eukaryota; kingdom Metazoa; phylum Chordata; class Actinopteri; family Pomacentridae; genus Amphiprion; species Amphiprion ocellaris. Next base: position 13,552,875 of record NC_072786.1, read on the forward strand.
ATGTGTTTACATTGCCATTATTTAGTAAAGCAGCAACTTCCCAAGAACAGGCTCTGTTAATCCTTTTCAAACCTTATGAAAGTAATACATTACAAATATTTACACATTTTAAATATCCCTCTGTGCACAAATTACATCCTCACTTATGTCCCACAGTAATGTTATTAAAATGATGCCAGGACAACATTTTTTAATAAATATACGACATTTCTACTACATACTGCATTAACAGAAGTCAGTTTCCTGTGTCCAAAATAAATCTGAGTAGAAAGTATTGCATTGGTGATTGGTGTATTTCATGCACTTCTTGAAAGCTAAGTATTATGAAATATGATAAATAGTTATTTCTAATGTGTACATTCCAATAAACAGCAGTCATCTTTTGCAGCGTCACCTATAGCACACGACACTTCTAATAGTTGTGAGTTTTTCGTATGAGTGACACATCTGTCGATAAAATCTTTGTTTACATCAACTTCCTGTTCTTTCTTCTTCTCTGCTACTTTTGGAAGCAGATCAGAGACTATGCAGCCCCAGTAGCGTCATATGATGGACAGGTTTAAAGCAGACATTTATTGTGCATTTAAACAAATTTTAGTATATTTAAAACTGTAAGACACTCAGCAGAATGAACACGATAACGTGTAGAATTTGGTTTTGCTATAAATGCACATTTTCAGGATTGTTTCAGGCTTAGTTTCACATTAAACAGAAGTAAAAAGTTGGTGCAAAATAAGGTAAATCAATAAAATAAAATAGAAAATACTGTACAAATCAAAAAGAAAGCAAAGTAATGTAATAAATTAACAAATTTAACATCTTTCGTATTTGCCATTCAAAACTGCAGAACTTGGCACGAGGCGTGATCCCATCAAAAATGTCGAGTAAAAGTCCAACAAAACGCAGCTGGAAGTCATTTTAGCACAGCTGGTGACAATCATGAGTATTTCTTCAATCCATTTAAATGTCTCAAATGTCATTCGATAAGATCCTGGCAAAATAAGAACACAAAAGTTTTAGTACATGTGAAAAAATGCACACCAGTGGAGGCTTTATGAAGTCATAAATAACTAAAATGACTCTTACATCATCTGAGTCCTGTTGGCAGGCGGTGCCGTTGCTGCTGGTGCCACTTTCACGATCGACTGTAACGACGTTTTCGTCATCCTGGACCCGAAGGTTGGAGAAACGATACACAGGTGCCCTGCAGAGGGCGACAAGAAACCAAGATTGTCAACTAATGGCTGCACAAAGGTGTCCACGTGCAGCAGCGGTGTGTCTAACTCACCTGTTACTATAAACCACTCTCCTGACAGATATGACTGCAGAAACGACAGCGACCAGGACGATGACTCCTGCTCCTGCACACACCAAGATCAGCACCAGCCTTTCTCGCTGGAAAATACGTGCAAAAGTTTATTTATTTAAGAAACAGCTGATCATGAAGGATGAACGCAAAGTGGGGAACCTACTGACCAGTGTGTCAAAGTGTGTGACTGAAGATGTTGACTTGTCAGGTGGACCAGGGCTCGGTTTAACGCCACAGGGTCTGATGACCGTCTGCACTGCGAGCTGAGGATTGTATCCCCCCTCACAGCGATCACTGGGGACTTTGCGGTACCTACAACCGCGTAAAGAAAATAGTGTGTGTGAGCATGTCAACGAGGCGTGTCTCTTCATTTGGAAGGGAAATTACCCTGCTGTCAGAAGCTCGTCCTCCTCTCCATTCAGACACATCTCCAAAGATTTGTTTGCAGCACTCGGTTGCCTCACGCAGTCTGAGGTGTTCACGTGACGATAGTAGCCGTAGTCACTGTTGTCAAGGACAGAGAGCAGTTAATACAAGTTTCTGCAAATGTCTTCTTTCAATCACTGTGCTTAACAGCTTAATGGATATGGTGAAATATGTCTGCAGGTCCAACAACACATACCATAAGTAATCTTCTCTGGTGCACAAGCAGGAGCTTTGTTTCTTGCTCACCACAAAATTTCGCCCATTTCTGCACACAGACTGCCTCTTTAGCCTCCTGTAAGTCTCTTTAACACCCAGAACGCAGCCTTTTCTCTCCGAGGTCCCTCCTTCTGCAGAATGAGCCAACCACTGTTCATAGTCCTGGTCATTACCTGGTGGATGAAATATGGGAAAATAAAGTTTTATTTCACCAGAAAACAGCATCCAATTGTGTGTCACAGCACCACAGCAAATGTAAAAATCCTGGGGCCAGTGCTACAAAGCAACTTCAACACACCAAATTGTAAATCAACAGCTGCAATGAGGCTAAGTGGTCATATGTAGCTGGTTATCGGCTCGTAAAGTCGACCCGGGGTTTCTGACTCTAGCTATAAGAGCGTTCACATAAAATTGCCGCTCTTGGCATCAAGAAATAAATAGCAAACATGGACAGGTCTGGAGCTGCATATTTCTCACAAGAACCCCAGAATGTAACTCTAAACCAGTATGAGAAGCAACACAGCTGCTGCAGATAAAACAATAGCAGAAAACTGGCATAAAAGTCACTGACTCACTGAACACAACACGAGTTAATAACCTTTGATATATAAGGCACAATATTCCAATTATGTAAAAATTACTTAGATGTAAGTTTCCTATTCAAGATTTGGTTAATTATCCTGATGAACACAAGATTGTGCAACAAGTTACAGATGTAGTCCCTTTATGCTATTATTTACAGATTAAAGAATCAAGTAATAAAGATAAAACTATGTTTGCAGTCATGTGGAGGTTGAGTTCAGTAAGCTCACATTCAGTTTCATTCTTATAATGTGTAAGATAAGTTGACATCTTATTGTTTCAGCTGCAACCTGGGTGGTGGTAAAGGCTTTTGGGGGCAAGTAAGGACCAAAGATAAAAACACTATTCAAACCGAGGCTTACTGCTAATCTGACATCTTAAGTGCAAGGCTTTAGTGCTTTATCAGTCTCTGTTTTAGGATTATGTCCACATATAAATGCTGAAAACACCTCTAAAAACGGTTGCCCTCCTCAGAGACTCTCTCACTATCTGTGCATCAAACTCCATGAAATCTTCTAGGAATGGTTTCCCAAGAAAATAGATTTTGTCAGTAGGTGTTGTTTTTATACGCATTTATCCATTATCTCATGGTTTGTGAGAGCAGGTGAGGTGTGCAGCATAAGCTACCACAGCAATGTACCACTGTCGTTGTCCTAAAATAGCTGGAAATTAAACCTGAAGTTACCTCAGTAACCCCAAATTCTGTTTCACAGTGCAGACATCTGGAAAACTTGGCTTCAAGAAAGCAGCAAAAAGAGCCCAGAGAAGGAGAAAAAACTGCTCGCCACAAAGTATGTGTGTTCATGTAAAACACTGATTGTCCAAATACATTTCAGGACCTCTAAATAAAGTACAGAAGATTACAGAGGGATCAAAACCCACAACACAAACAGAAGAATAAACAATGGATGTCTTGTTGACAGCTGACTAAAAAGGCATCCATTGTTCAGAACATGCTGGATTGAAAAAAAGGATTAACACAGCATCACAGGATCTCACAGTTTATGGGAACTTGCAGGATCATGTGTTGTAAAGTTACTAGAAATCACTATGAGGCTCCACCTTGTAAGGCAAGCCTCGCTGCACCTTCCAGCAGGTGGCATCATGCACTATGGAGGGGCGGTGAGGAGACTGTAGAGTAGATGTACTTACACTCTCTGGTGATGAGGCTCTGGAAGTCTATGGTGACCGCCACCCACATGGGCTGTCCGTCTTCCTCAGGCCGGAAGCCCCAAACGCTGACGTTCATGGCCTTGGTTCCTGGTTCACATGCCAGGCCTGCGAAGAAGAAGGGCTGCTCAGTGAAGTTGTACGACTTCCAGCACTGACCTTCATCTGTGGAGAATCTGGGGAGGAGACATAAAAGCAAAAGTGCAAAATCATGTCAGGAAATGTGCTATTAGCTTGTTTAATTGGGCATGAAGAATGTATATTGTTAGTACTTGATAGTCTTGACTTGTCCTTCGCGCTGAGCCTCCACAGCCACAATGAGACCCCCAGAGTCCAGTATGCTGTAGTGGTGAGGACCCCTGAGTGTCCCCCTCCAGTTATAGCCCCCATCAGAGGACACAAACACATCTGGGTGCTGTGACGATGACAGAGAATCACCCACAGTGCCTGGGGAGGAGAAAATACATCTTTTGATTATTACACTGGATTTAAGATCAAGATTTAATCATCCATGCATCCATCCATCTATTATCTATACACCCCTTCATCCCCCATACACCCCAATCCTCATGAGGGCCTCGGGGGGCTGGAGTCTATCCCAGCTGACTTAGGGTCAAGGCAGGGGACACCCTGGACAAGTCGCCAGTCTATCACAGGGCTACATATAGAGACAAACAATCACATTCACACCTATGGGGGTCGACTTCCAGATAGTCGATGTAGAGGACGCGTTAGTCTCTCTCTCCCATGGTTTTACATTTAAAAGTACTTTTCCAGACCCCCTTCCAACCTTTGGAACACATCTCATTATAGTTCGTTATACAAAGTTTTTGACAAGCAAAATGCCGAAAACGGCAAAAGTTAAGAAAGCCGACGGTGAGCCCCCGAACACCTGTGGCAGCTCATGCTTCGCTAACATAGCTAGCCTGCTGGAGGAGCACTGAGCTAGCATCTCAGCCGACTTCAAGACAACTTTCGCAGTCCTCGAGGAGAAACTGCATTCCCACCCATGAACAATTTAGAGTTGCCAATTTTTGGACTGTGGGAGGAAGCCAGAGTGCCCACGCATGCACAGGGAGAACATGCAAACTCCATGCAGAAAGATCCCAGAAAGGCCAAAATGCGAACCAGGGATCTTCTAGCTGCAAGACGAAAGTGCTAACCACCAAGCCATGGAATTAATTCACAAAAAAATAATAATATTGAACGTGAATGTAGGCAAACTGCTCTTTAATTACCATGGGCGATGACCAGACCAATGGCAGTCGGCTCAGACAGAGCTAACATAGGGACTATTCGGTTATTGCGACTGTGTTCTCCATGAATATGAAGGTTGCACTGGTAAAAGAAGACACACACATATTAAAAATTAACTTAGTGAACTAAAAAGTAAAGTTATTTTATGTGCATGCAGACTGGGATTAGATTTCTCTGTACCCAACGTACACTCTTGACTTGCTCTCCACAATCCACATTGTCAGGTTTGTTGAGTTGTTTCCACGTCCCTCCTCTGTTGAAGGAAATGACAGATCTGATACGACCATCTGCAACAAAACACAGTGCTCAGGTTAGAATTCAGTATTATGTCAAGATCAAAATGCAGTACAAGGGGAAAACTCCCATACGACTGAACTGTATTTTTAATTGCACTTTGAAAGACGTGGTTTATCTTGCTCTGGTAACAGTAGGATGTAGTAGGAAACGTTTCCACTTTCAAAGTTTTCAACCTCTTTGTTTAGGTTTGGACACCACATATTTAGGTGTTGGGTTAAAATATGACCCTGTCGCAATATTTATGAAGATTCTTCTCAGTTAATTTGGTTACCAGGGTGATGAATACTGCTCAATATAATATATAATTGGTTGGCGGAAAAGGAGGGACATTTAGACAGAAAGACATTTCTAATATATGTTTATTTGAAATATGTTTGTGCAATTTAGAAGCATCATTTTTGGGGGACAGGGAGGCACTTGAAAACGACGCATCTTCCAATTTATTTTTGGCGAGTTTTGTGGCTTAAAGGATTTCCTTTTTTCATCGATATAAATGATGGTCAACCTACAAAAACAAGACCAAACAGTGCAATTCAGCAAAAATATCCTTTAAAACCTCTCTCTGGTTGTTGATTTAATGCCTCAAAGTGATTTCTGTGTATCAAAGCTACATATTTGTACTTTTTTAAATGAAAACAATCCCTTCATGTCTTTAAATGCCATAGATGCACACCAGCTCACCTAAAACTCTGTTAAAAGCTGTAAAACTACTGCATGCTACACAAAGGCAAACTGAAATAATGTAGTAATTGAGCTATAAGTGCTCAAGGCCAAAACCAATTCTGGAGAAGGAAAATGATACAGACAGCTCTGCCATCTAAGCTGACATGATCATTTCCTTATGTTTGTTATGTAAGAAACCCCAAAAGGCTGAATCTGTGCTTTTGAGACTGTCAGTACACAGCAGTTTTAAGGTGAAAATGCTCAGACATGGTGTTGACTGATTTTTTTCGCTTATGATGTGTCTTCCCGCATATTAAAAACATCACATGGGCATGTTACCAAGGTAAAAACTTGATTCTCACAAGACAGGGTCCTTCAGTTTTAACCAAAAATGGGTCCAGATCCTTTAATGTAGCTGTAGAATGCAGACAGATGAATTGAAAAGTGGATGGTGGAACACCCACATGCAGAACCTTACCAAGGTCTAGTTTATTGGTGAGGTAAACTCCTCTTAGTGAGGTGATGTTGGTGAAATCACTCTTCCTCTGCCCATCAAACAGGTGGCGCTCCAGTGATTTGGAGAACAAGATCCCTCGGTCATCTGAGGTGTACATGGTCCCAAAGAAGGTGTCTGGGATGAAACAGGAAGAAATAAGGGAGAATTCGTGTTAGCCTCTCAATATCATATCAGGAGCCATATTTGTAATAATCAGGAGGATCTGAGCCTGGAGGCTACATAGGACTAGAAATCTGCTTTAAAACTAAAGATGTGCAGTTTGAAAGACCAGAAAGGGAGAATTTAATGACAAAAGCATCATCTTCAAAGAGAATCCGCACCTGGGAACAAAGCTTTCAACATCAGCATCGAGTCACCATCAATCACATTTTATCTGTGTGAAGCTCACACACGCGTCAGCTAAAGGCGTGAAGGACAAACCCGGTCAGGTGTGTGTGTGTGTGTGTGTGTGTGTGTGTGTGTGTGTGTGTGTGTGTGTGTGTGTGTGTGTGTGTGTGTGTGTGTGTGTGTGTGTGTGTGTGTGTGTGTGTGTGTGTGTGTGTGTGTGTGTGTGTGTGCGCTTATGTTACACCCTGATCCCAGGATACGTTTGTCAGCTTTTGCAGCGTAACCTAAATTTCCATCCCTTGAGCCAACAAAAGATAAAACCAGTTTACCCCCATATCTCCCCTGTTTATCTCTGCTTTATCGAAAAGTCCCATCACCCTACCTGTACGGCACTAATTGGAGTGGTCTCCAGAGAAAACCTGTATTTAACTTGAATAATAATGCAAGAGGAAACAGGAATAAAATCAAAAAATAATCAGAGAATAAGGACGTGGGAGAGAAAGAGAAGTAAAGAAAGGAACAAAAGGCCGAGCAGCTAGAATTGCTTGCACAAATACACACTCATTACGTTTGGATGATTTGTCAGCAACACCAAGAACTTGTGAAACCAGTTTGGCCTTTTTGAGCTTTTCCATTACAAGAAAAAGAGGCTGAGAGAGCTATAAATTCTGTCACGTTGTGTGGGCATATTTGCAAATATGTGTCAGGCATGTTGTTGTGGGTGTGTGTGCTCTGCTGAATGGAAAATATGGACAAAGAGATTAACTGTGCCTGTGTGTGTTTGTACCTCCTGGGTTGTCCACATGCATGAAGAGCATATCCTCGTCGCCGTCCAGGATGGAGTAAAACTGCAAACACACACATATTAAAGGGAGTGGGCACATGTGGGTGAGAAGATCAGGCTTTGCGGTTTAAAAAAAAAATCAATTTTTGAGGACTAATTTAATCCTCATCACACTCCTTGTCTAATCCTCGTGAGAGAGAGTGTGTGTTTGTGCTGTCAACAAGATGTGTGGATGTTTCATCACAACAGGTGTGTGTGTTCAGTTGGTGTTGAAACAGGAATTGTTGCCACTGATGTTTTTTTTTTTTTACTAAAAATAAAAGCACAAGAGTTGTAATAGAAGCATGAGGAATTTACGAGTTTCCCAAGAAACTCTCGCAAAGTGTGAGAGAAACTTGCCACAAAGGAAGTAATTCGAATCACATCTGTGCATCAGATGTGGAATATCATTTCAAATGCTTTATTACAAGTACCAAATGTATTCAACTTTATGGTTGTCTGCTGACAAAAAGCAGAATTTGTCCTTTTTTGGCTTTGTTTGTGCTGGAAACATTCACCAAGAACATCAGGAACACAACACCCTAAAACATTAAAATGCAACAGAAATAAATAGAGAAATGCATCCTTCTAAGGAGCATAAATACACACCAGTAACCGACAAATGAATACATGAAATGTAGAGCTGCGTGTGAGGTAGCAGACTGGAATGCTCTTGTGTCTCTTCTTTGTGTTTGAATACTTTAAGGCAAGCAGGATGAAAGATTTTTTAAAACTGTTTTTCTTCACAAGCCAGACTCTGAACCTACATCCTGAGGGCAAAAGCTCAGTTCAGGGTATGTGTGGAGTCACGTTGAATGTTGATGCCCACACCTGGAGACAAAGTTGTCGATTTAGTTTACGGCCTTACTGCAAACCGCAAAGTCTGACCTCTCTTGAATTGTGACAGCGAGGTACCCAAATCAAGGCTCAATGTTTAATGTTTGAATATTTTCACTTTACGCTCCTCAAAGTGCTTTTTCTGACATTAAAATCCCTCAACTTTCTACCTGGGAAAATTCTTTGTTGTGTTTTTTTTGCAAATGCAGGTGACTCGATCTGGGTTCTTGGACGCGCTAACCTGCTCTACTTCCTGGTTATTACCTGTGACTCACTTTACAAGGGGGTTCGATCACTGTTTTAGTTGGCTGCATTTAACATAAGAAGGCTGTCACTAAACCACTTTGGAAGTTTCGTAACATACGCACAGGAGACAATTTAACCATCTAAACCCAAAAACCAAAACCTGAAAACAGAAAGAATTGGCAGTTTTTCAACTTTCTAATGCTCCTTGAATTAATCAGTCAGGAAAACTAATCAAATCTCAGCTTGAAATCGTGGTATTTCCGCAAAACCACATCATTGGCTCTAACAAGATTCGGTAAAAAACTAAAAATTCTACGCTCCTCGACACAACTGAAAAGTCATAACTTACTTAACTGCAAAAAAATATATATCTTGACAAAAATTCAGGAACTTTTTGGCTAAACTGGGCTGTACTGCAGGCTGTGTTTCCACTGGGCACATAGAGGACAAATATGGGAACAAATTAAAACTGAGGTTAATAAAGTATCGACAGCATGAAAGCCACCTTTCTTCCAGTATTGTCTTGTAGGAGTGCTCAAGAAATTTTACTTTGGTTTATTCTTGTTTTGTAATTTATGGCATCATAGTCACCGCACACACCCCTGACCCCTACAGCGAGAGAACACAGTGAATTTGTTATGTGGCATTTAAATGTTTTCCTGCTGAGTCACTGCAAATCAATACAAGGTTGTTCTGAGTGATCACCTTTGTCTTATGATGAAACTAGACTGTTCTGACAAAAAAAACAAAAAACGGTTTCTTTCAGTATGGCACTGCCCTCATCCTTACGGCATAAAGTTGGGAGTTAATTTCATTTGTGTCCACTGAGAATAAAAGGTGGCGATAAAGTGCAGCCATGTAGAACAGGAAATAATAAGACTGGCTGAGGTAAAATCATCTGCCTTGCCCGTCTGATGTGCGTTCATAAAAAAATCTTTGATCCACAAATACTTGGATCTGCCTGCAATCTCAGAACATGTTAAACTAATCTAAAAGTGCACAAACAGACAGGCTCTTGTTTTTGGCAGATGTTCGAAGAGCATCACTGAAATTTGGCTCTAAAGATGACAAAACCTCAGGAATTGAACTGCTAAGCAGGAATTTTAGTTGTCTGCATTTGTGTCTGAATTATAAGTAAACAAGGTTATAAATGTCACTGTCATGCACTCAGCGCGGTTTAATAGATGTGGCAGATATTAAGGATTTCTATTTTTTATTTATTGCAACTTAAAATATTGTTGTTGCTATAACAATGTTTTTAAAAAATATGGCAGAGATCATTTCTTCTTTCTCACCTGCTCAGTGGATGCAGAGGGAAGTAGAGCTCGACTGAAGGTATCTCCTTGGTCTGATGAGAAGTACATGACACGAGGGGACCTCTGGGAGCAAAAACAGCATCACAATAGAAATATAACAGAAAATATAATCTATAGAGGTAGATACTGAGATATTTAATGTGTGTGGTATAAGCGGAGGCTTTGTGTCCACGTATCTCACCGGTTCTTCCATCACAGAGAAGAAGAGAAAAGCTCCTATGTAGCCAAAACTGTAGATGTCCTCGTGGATTGTGGTGAAGGTTTCTCCCAGATCCTTTGTCCTCTTCAGCACTAAATCTCCTCGTTCATCTGTGTCAACTATGGAGACAAGTTAAAAGACTTGGTGACAATAAGTAACGTGAACTTTCCGTCATCTCATTGCAGAACAATAAACTCAACTATTCGTATACAGCACACTCTTTTACATGCAAGGACTTCTGAAATGTTTTGTCTGACAAAGTGCCACCTTTTCAAATAGCAGCACCTATTTTGAGCTTGTTTTTAAGAAGATGAGCTTTGACATGCAAACTAGGAAGTAAATGGCGTCTTAGAATGGCTCCTGACTCTCTCATTGATTTGCTGTCTAAAAAATAAATGACTAAAAAAAGAAATCAGCTGGAAAAGTTTGTGCACATGAGCATTAAAGGCATTAGCCAAATCCTTCACAGCAACTCTGGAATAAACTTACTTTAAAGAATATATGATGCTCACTGTAACATAAGTTTTGTTTTTAATTCCAGGTGCAAAAAGTGCCTCTTAGTTCCTTTCACAACGTAGCATTTTTATTACTTCTTTTACGTCATGTGAACGGTTTCTCGGTTTTCAGTTTCGTCTGTGGTTTTATTGTGGCTTCTTTGCTGTTCTTGTATGACGACAGCTTGGGGGAGGTGTGGGGGTGAGAGGGGAGGCAGGCGATGGCATCCAGAGTTAGCTGAAGGGGCTGCGGGGGAGACTCGGACTTGGCGAGTGTTGTGTGTGTGCTCTATCAGATGAGCTACAGGGGCACGATTTTTTATTGCCTCGTAATAAAACGGATGTCCTCATATGGGATAATAAAGATCTAAACTCAAGCAGAAACAATCACAGAGATCCATATTAGATTAAAGTCTACTGGGAAAATTCTTTGAAAGTTGCGTTGCATCATGAGGAGAACGCAAAACAGATTTTTTTTCAGAAGCTTTACTATGTTGTTTAAAAAGCCTTAGCATACTAGAAAAGTCATAAATTAACTTTATGAATCACATCAATATCCTGACTGCTGATAAATATCATGTTAAGGCAGGTTTTATGTTTTGAATGGTGTTTGAGTGACATTTTCAAGTGTTTTTCTTCCACCTGTTTCCTCACCTGTGTCTACTCGAGTGCAGCTGAAGAACAAATTGATGCCAGCCCCCCTGAAGTAAAGAGGAAACATTACACAAACACCAGAAATGTCGCAACAATTTTGAAACCAACTGCTTTAACAGATCACTTCTCTCTCAGCAATTTATTTGAAGCCAAGTGCTGAATACTGTGAGTTTCTGCTATATAGTGATCTACAGTTGGATATGGGGACTGATTGTGTTTCCTGTTTATTCTCACCATGAGAAAGAATGCACTCCATCATGAACTTTTGTCCACTTGGCGCCAAAGTCCAGCGAGAGCCAAAGACTGCCCTGCAAGTCAGGAACCAGAGGAATGTTTACCTTTACTTTAAGGTGTGTTCTTGATGACTGAGCGTGTATGAAGAACGTGCTATGTGTTTGTGTTAGTCAAGATTACTAAATAAAGCACAGAAAACCACTGTGACACCTTCAAGATCAGTGGTCATGGAGATGATATTTGAATGACTCACATCAATGCTGAGGGCTACGAGGTAGTCAGGGTTGAAGAAGTGATACGTGACCGGCTGAGCCAGGTGAAAGGGCAACTGGATGAACTTAAAAGTGGCACCAGCATCCATGGAGGTGAAGATGATCCCACCTGGATTGTCTACCACCGGTGTGTCTGCGGTCAGTATCACCTGTCAGGCAAAATCAGTCGAAAACACATCAAGATGAAAAGTTGGCCAGTTTTATGGCAGGACATTGAAGTCTAAAGTAAAGGAAGTAAACAGCACACAAATGTCTAAATTAAATTCACATTTAAGGCCATTTTTTCCACTTTTTAAGTTTATGAAGATGTGTGCAGAATCCCTAGCTTTAAATTGACTACATGTTTAACTGATAAAATGTTTTTTTTCCAAATTCAAATCTCCCTAGCTCCCAAATATAGCGCACTTGATTTCATAATCTGGAATAAATTAAGTTTTAAAAGTCAAAAATATTGTCAGAAAATGTACAACAGTGAGATATTGAAATTCAAATACTGCTTGGCTCGATATGCCGATGCTTTTCTGTGGTTGTCTCCTTGAACATGTCAGCCAAAGCCACAACATTGTGAGGTCAGGAGTAAAAGTGCTTTGACGGTGAAAATCGGGCTTGACTTGATCTAATATCAGATCAGCGTGCACGATGTCTTGACACTATTGTGATGCAACATCTGACTCTCCAAGCATACAACACAATAACTGACATTCTCTTGCACTGCAAAGTCATAAGACAGAGCTTGCTGCCACATTTTATTAAGGAATGCTAAAATGAAAGCTTACAGAGCTTCCTGGTCCAACACTGACGCCAAATTCCTCCCTTATGAAGGTGTGGTTGATGCGGTGGGAGATGTCATGGAAGGACTTGCCATAATCCGTGCTGATGAGAGAGGAAAGACAGTTTTGACTGAGTTTACACAGAGTAGGATGGATGTGATGATGGCTCACCTTCTGTAAAGTCGAGAGGAGCCGCCTTCTAGAAAGGAATCAAGTGGAGCACTGATTGTTGACAACACGAGGATCACCTAGGAAATGTGGCAATGTTGTTAAAACTTTATGAAGATCCATTCTCATTTAATTTGAGTTAACATTTCAGTTTATGTATTTAAGCTTCAGGGACATTTTTTTCTAATTAAAAACTGCTAAAAAAAAAAAAAAAAACTAAAAAATTTTAGCAATATTTTGCCTAAAAATGCAAATGTGAAGTGGCGTATCTACACATTACTATAGTACAGAATCAGATTATGCATGTTTCAGAGTTAAACTGTATTCCTAAAGTGAAAAACAGGCAACATGTGGTGTTCATGAGGATGATCTGTCACACTTTATGCAGATACTCACTCCTGTGCCATCGCCCACCCATGTGAGAATTACATAGGAGCCATCATCACCATTAAACCCTGTCTAGGAGAAAGAGGGAGGAGAAATGCTCACACGTGTGATTATGTTATATCTGAAGTTAAAAAACCAAACACACAAACTAGTTATTGGTGCAGTTTCCACTTGATGTGATGGTCAAATATCACATTGCTTGCAAAATGAATGCAACAGTTTAACAGGAAAAGGCTAAAAAAGTGGTTCAACTGTAAATAAATCATCACTTTGCACTTTTGTCATTAATTAAACTTCATTTTTGAACAATTTCACTCATTTAAAAAACCTTGATTAGCCTAAAACAATACAAAAACACAGATAATGATGATTATTTTTGCATGTTCAGTGAAATTCATGCAAGACTCTGACTGAATGCCTTTTTGGATGGACTTTGCCCCAACCTTTGTTCAGCTTCAGAGCAATGTCACACAACTCAAACACACCTCACCTCATGTGTGTTGTCATCCAGAACCTTGTGTTCGGCTGGGGTGAGGGGGAGCCGGCAGGAGGTGAAGGGAGGACCGTGAGAAGGGTGGGAGATGCCCGAGGAGCCGCTGGTGTCCCTCCTGTGTCTTGCGCGCACTTGGCTCCGGGTCTCGTCCTGCTGAGTCCGGCGGAAAGTCACCGACCTCCCTCCGGGGCTTCTGCTCTCAGTACCCAGAAGAAGGACGCACAGCCCACCGAGGACCACGAGTCTCCACATCACACCAGTTAGACCCCAGTGAAAAAATAAAACCGGTAAGAGTGACCCAGATGCCTGCTGATACTACCCGAGTTAATAGTGTTGCGCTCTGAAGCCAAGTGAGGGTGGGAAGTGCCTGGACGGGTCATTAACATAAAAAGTGCTGTGTGAAGTGGTGCAGCCGCCGTCAGCAGGTGCTTCTGCCCGCATCCAGGTGACCTAGCTGCAGGGAGGATTAACATTTCCAGAGTAAAGGTGATGGAAACGCATATTGCAACAAATACACAAAGGAAAATAAGGGTGACTAATTGTGAGAAATTATGGCAAAATCATTTCGGCAAAAAAAGCGCAATGGCTGAAAATGGAGAAATTTCTGAGAGTTTTGAAAGTAGGAGGAGACGTGAAAGCAGCAGAGATCGACGTGTATTCACGCGTTCAGATGGATGAGCATTTCACTCAGGTGCCAAAGTGCCTCAGAAGGTTTTGCGCTTTTACGCACAAGAAATGACGGTTATTATTCACACAGTGGAGCTGCAATCGCAGTTGTTTTGGCATTGGAATCTACCTGTGACAAACTTTTTTTTTTTTTATCCTATTACAATGAAGAATTAAAGGTGATGGAGACGCATCTCATGGCCACTTTCAACAAATACACAAAGGAAAATGTAGGACTCAGTGACTAATTGTAAGAGATTGTGCCAAAATGATTTAGGAAAAATGCGTAATGGCTGAAATGGAGAAGATCTGGAGAGTTTTCAAAGTAGGAGGAGGCGTGAAAGCAGCAACACAGAGGATTTCTAGTAGCAGTGGGGACAAGTCAACGCGAGAGGTCGACGTGTATTCACGCATGCAGATACATGAGCATCGAACTCGGGTGCCAAAGTGCCTCAGGAGGTTCTGCGCTTTTACGCACAAGAGATGACGGTTGTTATTGAAACAGTGGCGCTGCAGTCGAAGTTGTTTTGACATGATAACCCACCTGTGACGAACTTTGTTTATCCTACCACGAAGAATAGATAAACTTCATGTGAGGTTGGTTTTATGACTCACTTTTACTGTTCTGTTCTGCTACCTGAGCCATATATGTTGGGCAACAGATATGAGCCCAGTCAGCGATGTTTAGACAGTAGTGATCAGGAAGTGGATGAAGGTGACACCACAGCCCCGGAAAGGCTCACCTCAGATTTATTTGTGACTCAAAGATGTGTAAAGCTGGAATAATGGGTTCCAATTAGAGATAAAGACGTGTCTGTGTTACCATTTAAGAGAAGAGAAACCAAACATTAAACAAGAAGTGGTCAAATCAAGCGGAACAGTGATCATTTGTGAGCACCTGATATATCAAAAACACTGAGTGCGAAGGAAAAATGACTCTCTTTCCGCTTATTGAGGTAGTTCCTTGCAGCTGTTAGCTGAAAACATCCCAGAATATCATGCAGGTTGCATCTGTCAACTACATTCACCTTAAATCAAGTTGTAGAACCTCTAGATCACCTCAAATCATCCTACAGGTTTACCTTTGATCCCTGTTCCTATTTGCTTCTCCCAAACTGAGGATAGGAGCTCATTCAGGCCCTCTCTGTCCCTAATATGACCCTGAGAAAGGCAGATGCTGCAAAAGAAGATACATGAGATCTTGGTTAAGGTTAGATATTGTTTAATCTGACATTACGGAGAAGACAAGTTGTCTCCATATTGGGCTGTAATCTAAATATGGCTTTCCTCCCAACTCAATATATACCCAAGGTTGAAGAGAATCCTCAGAAGTGATGCTGTCGGCGCTCACATCACTGTGTTGTTCATCTCACTTCTCCTGACATCAGTAAACCTTATTCTCATCATAAGCCATATGACTCTGCAGAGTGTCTCTGTGTCTGCCTCCTCATCGTCTCTCAAGATTGCAGAATTCCCTAATACTGGGTCACAGTCTTTTCTGCTGTGTGGATGTGTGGGAATCGTACTACCATCCCCTCTGATAGTGAAAACACTTTTAACATAGAATGATACACTACCTAAAGAGACAAACGTTGACTTAATGCACTTTAAAGGGTGTAAATTTCCCCTTGTGCCCCTAGAAACACTGTCTGTATGAGTAATAAAACAGCTTCCAGTTAGTTGCAACATCACGGCTGCTTCAGTAGGTCAGCGAGTCCTTTGACGGGTTTCAGTGACATTGATGACTCGGGTGTAAAAAATTTGTTTATACATGTACTGTACATGGTAACAAGTTCTCTTAATTTCCCTTTCTAATTTTCTCTGTTTATATCCTCAAGCTCATGAGAAAACCATGTGCCTGATAAGAGCAAGAACACTGAACCATTAAAAACAAAACTATTAGATTAAAAAAAAAGTTTAAATGCTGCACACAGCCAATCTTCCCTGAGGGCTTATCTTATGAGCGAATGCTTTCACACAGAACACTGGCAAATGAGGCTCTGTCTGTACTTTGGGGGCTGCTATTGCGAAACAACACATCCAACAAAGGAAGGATCTCTTTGAGTTGCCAAAGGCTTTTTACATTTCTTTTCCCCACGTGTCGTGTTGTGCGTTGCCTTTTCTTTTCTTCCACAGCAATCAGACTTTGTCAGAACCTGTCGGTTTTGTCTGCTTGTAAATCCCTCTCTGCGCAACCAATGTTCAGTGCCTGAATCACTGCTAAAATGTCTTCAGTGTTTTTAATTGCCTTTACTGAGACAGACAGACATGTAACATTTCCAGCAAACAGTCAACTTATGACTGTAGCAATAAACTTGTAATCATTACATCAATGAAAAAAAATGGTTTAACTCATTTTATTGAAAAAAGAAAAAGTCAAAACATTCAAGTTTTAGTGCAAATCATTGTTCAGTAGTGCTGTTACAATGTCAACAGATCTGTAGATGATTGGACACAGATTATCTGCTACAGTTCTGGACAGCTGATGGCATAAGATAGAACAAACAGAGACTTCCTGTGGGACAACGCGTCCGTATCAACAAACAGTCTGTGCCTTTTCAAAGTGCAGAGCATGTCTTACACGTTGAGCAGTGCAACTTCCTCATGAGCCAATGTTTTTGGTCACGGACGCTCCTCTCCGGTGTCTGGTTGAGGAGAGCTGCCTTTCAGCTTGAAGGTTCACATCCACGGGTCGGCTGTAGTGATGATCCTGGACGTACATGAGGCCGCCGAAGGAGTCCACTATTGCGTAAAACACCGCCAGGACAGAAATCATCGATCCAAATAGATACATCTTAATGACTGCTGACACCATGGTTCCAGTGGAAAAGTACAGCGTCCTGCAGAAAAAAGAATCAACAAAACAATTCAGGTAATTAGTTATAATAGCTCGGAGCTGTTTAAATAGATAAGAAATGAAGCACAAATTAATCTTCCATACATAAGAAAACATGCTTGTTTTGCACAGTGGCAAAAATCACATCATTATTTAATTTTTCTTTTTTCAGTGAAAAACAAATTCAATAAATGAACAGTTGCACTCAATTTATCAAAAATAATCACAAAAAAAATATATTTTTGTCAAACTTAGACAGAGAGATGGATGATTCATATTTAAAATAATAGCCTAATACAATTAATTGTTACATAAACTTCAAGATGTCAGTATAAAAATGAGGGATTTTGGTGCTAAAAATCCTGTTCTCCAAACATAAAGGACCCTGCTTGTTCCGCACAGATTTAAGCAAAAATCACATCATTATTACTGTACGTTTTTCAGAGGAAAAGCTGTAATTTGCAGTAAAATCGTGACTCATATTGCAATTATCTGACAAAATATTCGCAATGTATGTTTTTTCCCAGCCTTAGTCATCAGATAAAGGCCAGTATTTTGGTCAAGCTTTAAAATCTATAGCTCATCAGACCTGCTGAATGAATTATCGCAATGCACAATACATTTCTGTACACGATTTGTAGCAGAGGATTAAATGACCCCACCTGAAGCTGGAGTCTACAGTAACAGGAAAAAATAGCAGGTTTGAGGTGCATTGAAATGCGCAGTTTACGACGAAGAACTCATCGGAAACACACCAAACGTGACTAGAAATATTGAGCCCTGTAGCTTTTCCTCACAAATACTATCAACACGTGTGACATGAGCTGATTTTGTTCCTCTTTGTAATGAGCTAAAGCCCACCGAGAATAAAATGCTAACAGACGCCGCTGACGGCAGGACACTGTAACCGAGCACATGGCTTTAGAAACGATAAAACACGAGACCACACAGAAAGAAGAAGTCTTAACTTGTTGGTTTTCCGTGTTTGATCAGCAGACTGGTGAAAAAAAATTACAATAGGAGTTTTGTTGGTAGAAAAACGTACCGGAGGCTCGGCTGCTGTAGCTGTGAGTTGTTTCTCGTTTCGTAGCTGTGGAGGCTGGAGTGCTTTCCCACGACAGACACGACAGCTTCAAAGAGAAAGTGTTTATGCTCCTCTGTGTCGGTGAGTGTCGTCGGTTTTGTCTTCCTTTACCGCTGAGAAAGTGTTCATCCAAACCGCACAGCTGCCGTCCGCCGCTCTGAGCTGCTGTGCGACAACAGACTGATGTGAAACACTGACATCACTCAAGTAGCAGCAGCACTTTCCTGTCTCTCCAAACAGATCGCCTGAGGGAGCTTCTGGGTTTTCCACGGGGTTTTTTGGGGGCACGGGCTAATTTATATTCAAACCGCGTTGAATTCGGTTTGACTGCTTTATTTCTGCACATTTAATTCATGAATTCACTATTCCAACATACAAAATGCTAATGACTACTTCCCACAGCCTGTTTCCAATCATTAACTCACAATAAAAAGGGCAGAAGTTAATGTTCGGTATGATCAGGCTAGCAGTAAAATACTCTTAGTTGTAAGTGAAGAACTACACTGAAACCATCCCAATTTATCATAAGATAGTGGAATATGCTAAAGAACACACAGCAGCTCTGAGGAGAAACACAGCAGTGTTTTGGACTAATGCTGATGCCGGTATGCTAACATGTTTTTACTCTAAGATGTTGACATGTTAGTATGCGAACATGTTCTAAACAGTAGCCAACAGCTAATTAGCAACGGTAGCTAACATTCTAATGTTCACCATGTCTAACGTCTGATAGTTTGGCTAGGTGTAGTGTAGTATGTTGACATGCTAACATGTTCTAAACAGTAGCCAACAGCTAATTAGCAACGGTAGCTAACATTCTAATGTTCACCATGTCTAACGTCTGATAGTTTGGCTAGGTGTAGTGTAGTATGTTAACATGCTAACATGTTCGCAATGACAGCTTTTTCTGACATTCTAATGCTTGGCAAGGATTGTTTATCATGTTTAATATCTAATAAAGTGGCTAAATTGTAGTTTAACATGTTAGTATGCTAACATGTTCTAAATGGTAGCCAGCAGCTAGGTAGCAACGGTAGCTAATATTCTGGGACTTAAGTAATGTTTACCATGTCTAACTATCTGATACATTGGCTCGGCTGTAGTGTAGCATGTTAACATGCTAACATGTTCTCAATGACAGCCATTTCTAACATTCCTATGCTTAGCAAGGAATGTTTACTATGTTTAAGATCTAATGAAGTGGCTAAATTGTAGTTTAGTATGTTAAAAGACTCTCATTGACAGTTTTTACAAACAACTTGGGGTTAGCAAGGAATGTTTTCCAAGCTCATTAATAAGATGGCTAAACTGTAGTTTAGTCTCACTGACAGCCCTTTCTAAAATTCTAATGCTTATTAAAGAATGTTTACCATGTTAATTGATCACAGAGGAAAATCCTTAGTCACTGTAATGTTGAGTAGTAAAAGAAAGGTGCCCATCATCGCAGGAATTTGTCCAGCCATCTAGTTTAAAGCAGCAACTAAGGGATGATTCAGGATCGCCTGTGCTAGCGCTAATTATAAACTTTATCAAAAAGGAAAATTTAAAGTCCAACCTTTAAAAATAGTTTAAAAGTTCCACCCGAACCCAAACTGGGAGCTGATTCCACAGCAGAGCAGTGTGATAGCTGAGTGCTCTGCCTCCCAATCTGCTTTTGGAAACTTCAGGAACCACAAGAAAAAGGAAGAACTTTGTTGGGATAATATGGTACAATAAGGTCTTCAAGATAAGATGGAGCTTGGCCATTAAGGGCTTTGTATGTTAGAAGAAGGATTTTAAACACAATTCTGGATTTTACACAGAGCAAATGAAGAGAAGCTAACATGATCTCTTTTGTTGGTTCCTGACAGAACTCTGGCTGCAGAATTTTAGATCAGCTGGAGGTTTTTCATAGATTTTTTTTTTTTTGGGATGTTCTGGAAATCAGAAGTTACAATAGTCTAGTCTAGAGGTTATAAATACATGTACTAGTAATTTGGTATCACTCTGAGATGGGATGTGTCTCATTTTGACAATGTTACACTAAAAATCCCTCTATGATTTCTCTCAGTAATGCTGGAGGCAAAAGCTGTGCCATCCACAGTAATTATGTGGTTAGTGTGTTTTGAAGGTGTTCAGGGCCAAATACCATAATTTGAGTTCTGTCTGAATTTAGAATAAGAAAATTACAAGTCATCCAGACCTCCTGCATTTTTTATGACATGCTTGAAATTTGAGTAACTGATTTAATTTTTACAGGGTAACCAACAATTTTTAGCGTTCTCAAACTTTAACTCAGTGACATATCCATATAGATTCTCAGTTATCCAGGTCATGGTGACAACTAGAAGCTTCAGTGGAACGAGACTGGACTTCTCTTTTTTGGTTCACCTCTCACCCAAAAGGCTTCTTTGGAATCCCCAGATATACATCTTCTACCAGAACTCGCATTCCTCATGGTGTAAGTGGTTGTGAAACTGCCAAGTCACAAATGACTTAATATGTCAGTGGTGGTGAAACTTTCTGGGGAGAGATCCTAAAATTGCATTAAAAGTGCCTTTAATCCCATCTGACAATCTCTCCTTGGATTTGCATTGAAGAAGAGTCAAATGATCAATGTGTTATTTGTATCTTCCAGCTCAGAAAGTCGTGTCTGATCGTGTTTGGTGGTTTGCTCGTCTTCCTGCTGAAAGGATGTACTTGTCATTACCCTACAGGCTAGGTAGCCAACTCACCAATCAGTTGCAGTTACACCCATTTGGTATCTGTCTCAAGCAGTCTCTGAGCAAGGGTATGTCCTGCAGAGAACAAGGACGATATAGAGTAAGATGATATGCCAGGAAATACAGGGTTTCGCTTCGCTGTTTGTTTAAGCCGGTCATTAAATGGGGAGGTTTTAACTGTTAGATCAACACTAAGAGACTTAAAGGAATCAATTAGGCAACATGTTTGCTGTATGTTCTCACTGACACACAAAGGAGTGAGTAAGTGTCAGTGACATTGTATTCATGTTATTTGTTAGCGCCTATTCACCGCTTAGGTTTGTGGGCTTGCTCAGACCTATTAAAGATCCAGGGGTTTCCAGTTTATTCACATGCCAGAGTGGAGATTCCAGACTTTTCACTTGAAAATTCCCCATTCAGAAGAATAAGCAGAGCATTATATCAGTAGTATTCTTTTATTTTCATCTAACAGTTATGATTTCAAGTCTCCTGAGGCACAATTTAATCAACTAAATAAGGGCTGTGAACCGTCCACACTGCTTTGATAACAGTTTCTTTGCTCAAAATTTGGCATGGTCTGAACTTTCAAACCAAGGTCCATAAATTGTGAAATCAGATCAAGTTTATTTATAAAGCAGAACAATTTATATGCAAAAAATTAGGACAAAAAAACAAGACAAAGACTTGTAAAATCAATTAGTAAAATAAGAAAAACAAGGCAAAACAGGATAACAACTTGTAAGATCAAATACTAAAATAAAGTGACTATAAAATACTAAATTATGAAGACCACTAGGAGCAACCAAAACCCGTTGAAAGCATGTATGTGTTTAGATTTTTCTTAAAAATGTTTATGAAACAGGGACGTTTGATTGAAAGAGGAAGGCTGTTCCAAAGTTTTGGAGTTGGTTCTGTGAAGATACAATCTCACTTACCCACTGACCATTATTGAGGAACAGTTACATTTTAAGAGGCCCGGAGGTAAAATGTACCAGGCTGATGAATAAAGACATGAAAGAACCTTAAAGTCCATTATGTGTTTAGCAGAAAAGCCAGTCAAGTTTGCTATTCCTCAGTCAAGCAAACACACTGCAACATGTTAATTTAGATAAGCCTGCACTGTTACAAAAGACACTGCAAGTCATTCTCTCTGCGAGTCGATCGTTTCTGATGGTGCCTGAGCACAGAATCAAGTCGTATGATATCCTGTGGTTAAAAAAAGCCTGGAGTTGCACAATCAGCTTGGAGAGTCTGCACTCTGAAATTCACTGCATAAAAGTAAGACCCATCTGGGACAAATTAGCACCGAGTCAGTTTTTTACCCCATGGTTGTTCTGACCCACTGTTTGCCTTACTCTCTATATTATTATTTGCTGACTAATTAAATATGCTTATTATGACAGGGTTTAACACACAGTAAGTTCAAATTTGACCTTAAATGCACAAAATTATGTGACTTCTGTGTTGGATTTACATGAAAGCTGTGATATGTCAGCCATAGTTGATAATATGAGCTCACAGATAGCTGTGAGCTTTTAGTTTGGGATAGAGAACAACATGGTGATGTGGAAAAAAGACCAAACCAAGCAAATATAATGGGCCAAATCTGGGTCACATTCAACCTGGTTAACCACAATGTGTGTGACTAGAAGTTGATGCCATAATCTTCTTCTCACTCAGCAGTAACTGGAAGGCTACCAATATTTCACATGACTCATCTATATAATCATAATAAATCCTTTTTCTTTTCATGTCAGTGTGCAGATTTGAAACAGATGACTCTTAAGAAACTATCGGTTTAACTACTTTAGCCACTGTACATAGGCTGAAAGGTTGGCAGTGGTAGTAAAATGGGCAAAGAGAGAGCAACAGACTGGGAACCAGTGGAAACTCATTAGTTATTTGACACAGAATCCATGCAGCTGTTGTCAGGTCATGATTAAAACAGAAACATAGGTACGTTATGGTTACTTAAACTAACTCAGATTATAGAAACAGCGCTATGTAAAAAGTCATTTTTTTCAGATGGCAGCCATAGACTGGGAACAGATTCAGATTTAATTTCTGCCAGAAAAGAATCGACGCTACTGAGCACACTGGGAAATCCCTCACTCAAAAGGTTCTAATGACGCAATAAGACATTGTGCTCACTAGATGGCAGTGCTTGACAGTTAGAAAATAAAAGCAAACTCTTCAGCTTGAGGATTCTTGTATTACAGCATTCTGGTAAGAGGTGAAATTCAACACGTTGCTTTTAAACAATGAGGCCACAGAAGAGTGTTTATATTGTATCATATTTAGTCTGATAGTATTATACTGTAACACAATATAGCTTTTCACAGCAGACTTGTCAGAGACAGAAAAGCAGCAGTTTCATAAATAACATTAATGATATTTCCATTTATCAAGTGTCCCAGTAAGCCTCAGTAACAGAGTAACATAAGACATAAAACTGAAACTGAAGCAGCTAAATGTAATTCCGCCATCATCATGTTTTAGTTTCTGTCTGTTATGCTGCATTATAATAGGGATTACAATATGTCACAGCACAAAAAGCAAAAGTATGCACTTCATGGCAGGTATGGCTGCATTCCATTTAGTCATGTCAGTTTGAGGGTCCAAGTTGTGAGCATGCTCATGCACTATCAGAAGAAGGTTTATTTCTCAGTGGGAAATGCTGCACCGCACCCACAGCAACATCAGCACTAAATTATTTGCTGGCATCTTCTTCATGCATCCTTTCATTTTAATTTTACCATTAACAGTCATTCAGGTTTACATTCACTTTAAGACATTTGTAGTTGTTTAACATAGGGTTATGGAAATTAGCAGCTTTGTTTGTTTTGTATATGTAGTTTGAAGTTCATTTAGTCTATTTTGGCATAGTTTCTGGTGTTAATAGCAGTGTTTGTTTGTCATCCTGTGGTCACTTGGATCTTTGTCAGGGATACTGAATTTGCTTTGCCCTGGGGCGTGCTTTGTTAAAAACAGAGGTACAAATTGCTTTATGGGAAAATTTAAACACAATGCAGTGCAATAAAATTTAAATCAGGTCACTAAACTAAATTGTTTTATTATAAGCTGCCAAGTAACTTGGGTTTACATTCATTTTCTTTTTTTGAGAAACATATTTGATAAAATGTGTTTTTCTGTCAGGTTTGCTGTGCTAAACATAAAAAGACTTGCAGGCTCTATATTCTGTAGATGTTGTTGCAGCAAAACATATGTATTTATGGTTATTTGCACTAATTGCAACAAGACGTTACTCTGTAGATTTTGTCTTTAAATATGTACCACTTTAAATATCTTTTTTTCCTTTTAATTTTTTCATTTTCACTGAAGCAGTTTCATTGTATTTATTAGTGAGGCTGACTTTCTGAAACAACCACATGGAAATTAGAGTTGTGGTTGTGTGGCGTTTCCTCCATTACAGATACAGAACTGGGGCTGCACATGTGAGGAGTGTGATCAGGGAGCATCGATGCAGAACTGGGTTGCGGTTGAATAGATTTTTGCTTCAGAAGATTAATAACTGAGGAGTATCTAAGTGGCAGCTGTGATAAGAGCTGCTTGAATTCTCTAAGTGCTAAGATAAAGTAACGCAATGCTTGCTTTTTCTCTTCTTTAGCATCGGATGCTCTGGTCCATTCTTTATGAAAGGAAGGAGATGATGACTTCCCAGAATTCCCTGCTGCAGCAACAATCAAAGTGACACCATTCTCAGCAGATCCACATCAGAAGCATCCATCGTTTTATGATTACGTGGCCAAGTGTAAGTACAGTCAGACTCTCCCAGCACCACAGTTTGTCTTAGCTCTTATTATCTCCTTTTTACATCTTTTCTTGGCCTCATGATGTTTTCCATTGAGGTCAATAAAAAGGTGGTTTTTTTTTAACTACTCCAACACAACCCAGGTGTTGCCCTTTGGTTTGGAATTGTTCCTTAATGTAGCATACCTGTAAAATGAACAGGCAAACAGACTGAGTGTAGTTGCCAGGTTTAGAATTTAATTTATAATCCAGGTAGGCCAGTTTTATCTTTGTTGAAGTCTGTCAAGTCACTTCTATTGCAGTTCAGTTTTCTGTATTTTGACTTTAGATCTGTTTTCTTGGCTTCTTCTAGTCCACATTTTAGTCAGTATTCCTATTTGCATTGCGATTTCTCTTAACAGTGTGAATAATTTTCAACCTTCTTTGACATCTGAAGCCTGTGATTCAGATCCCTGCACTGACACTACTCATATAGACTGTTGAAACGAAGATGTAAAGCTTGAATGTTTTTTAACAGTATCTACTTTTATGGCACTTCAGTAATTTTGTATTGCAGGCCCACACCTTAGTGGGACTTTGACAAGGTGGTTGAAATTTACGTGGTAGAAGTTGTATTGTACTGGCTTTTAGCTTCAGGTGTGAATCAAACTTCAAAAACTGCGTTTTTTTTTTATTTTTTATTCCTGCATTAGAACCTCCTCTCCGATTAAACAAACCACATCCAATGCCACACCTCTAGTTTGTAACAATCATCTACTTTAGAAAACTCTCACCACAGTCACAGAATACATTATGCAACTGTTCCCACAGGCAGTGTTGGTCTCCACATGATTTTTGAGCTGATAATGATGCTTAAAATCTTTTTAACCTTAATATCATCATTTAGTTTCTCCACAAATCTACATCTGCTACCTTTGTCTTCACTCCAGCACCCATCATGTGTTCCTTAGCTGACTTCTTTGTGTGGTTTCTTTCTTCTCATTAAAAGATTTATTGTAGAATTATTTGTGCATCGAGGATGTCGCCATAAATGGTCAACGCTCATATGAACAGTTTGCATTTCTGTAATTCCAATTTGTCCAGCTTAAGCATTTTCATGTGAAGCGTTCTTTTTCATTAGACCTGCCATTGTTTCCTGTTCTTTACTCTGTAATCTTAGTAAAAGATCACAACAGTTGAGTTGCAGTAGAAAAAAAAGAAAAAAACATGGACGTCAGACACATAATGCTAAAGAAGAAGGGCCAAAATGAAATTTTAAGTTGACAGAATTCAGGAAAATCACCAAACCTGAAAGCTAAATGAGAATTTTTAATTTTTTTTTTAAACTTAATTTAAACCACAGTGCAAATGCACTTTTTATATTGTATGTTTTCCTCTGAGGCAAAAATAGAATTTTAGGCTAAAAAAATAATAAATCTGTTCATTCAAATGAAGTCAGCAATCCAAAGTGATGCAACATTATGTTTATTTCAAGCAATAATAATAATAAAAAACAAATAATTAACTACATAACTTATAGAATATAACATTTGGAGGACATATCTGTTTTTTAAGGTGGAAAATAATGACAAAAAGGCTGTAGGCCTGTGCTCTATCACAGCTGCATAATGTGAAATTAATTCTGATCATCTGAGAGAAGATGTCGTCAATAGCCAGTCTCTCTCTTACTCACACATTCTTACCCACACAAGGAGCACTCTTTTGTTGAGAATAGTTACTCATGCGTTAAATCTTATGACTCTGATTTGTCTCAGCCAATCAATGACTGTCCACGCTGTGCACATGATGTTCATTATGATAAATGTAATTGAATGAGGAGGGACAACCTGAGGACATGTGAACTTAAGAGTGAGGTTCTCCTGGAGGTGACACCAAACCTTTAATTCCACCGATTACAGGATTTTAAAGCGCTAGAGCAAAGAAGATAGCATCATCACTACTTTTGTGTTCAGGTGGGTTTTTGTGGCTGCTGTTACCATGTGTTAAAGAAGGATGCGAGTTGTAAGTGGAGATCTTACTGGAGCTTCAAAGGCTAAGAAGATTTTCCATCTTAAGGTCTCAGCAACTGTCACTAACAGTCAGTCACCTGGAGGTGATCCCTTAGAGACTAGACACTGCCTGAGTGTGTGTCTGTGGAGGGGAATTCATCTGCACACACACACACACACACACACACACACACACACATAAAATGCTAACAAGTCGACATTTCCATTTTTATATGCACATCCCATCGCAAGTATGAGTTTCAGCATGTCAGAAGGATCCAGGTTGACTTGACTGACATACTTGTGGCCATGTGGGACATTCAGCTGAAAACAAAATGCTTTTCAGAGCGATTATGTAACACTCACACTTTGGTGCAATCTTTACTCAGCAGCGTCTGGGTACAAATACATGTTGTGTTAGATTGTAGGTCTGACCTCGGGTCTCTCCCTCTTACACCAGAGTTGTTTTTATACTCTGGAATGAAAACCAGCATCTTGTGTGAGGTCTGCAGTAAAAAGCACAGCCAGAAACCCTGAAGTGAGGAGCTAAATTTAAGCCTAAAAAAAACACTCCTCTGTGTCTCATGCTTGCATAAATATTATGTTTTCTGCATGTGTTTGGTTTCAGTCGAGTCCACTGAGACAAATAACACACCGCAGCGATGATCTTGCTCTCTTCGCAGATCTCTCTAGTGCTGCTCATTCTAATTCTGAAATCCTCTTTGTGAAAATGACGTGGTGCCACTGATAGAAAGCAGGATTAACCAAACACAGAGAGTGAGCAGGGCATAAAGAGAGCTTCATGGAGCACTCAGCAGGACAGTACCACTCACTCCATTCAACTTGTATTCAACGCTCGGGGCAATGACCACTTTATCCCACATGTAAGTAAAGTACAGGGCTGCGCTGTGCTCTTCCACCCTCTCCATGGCCCTGACAGAAAACCTGCGAGATTTCAAAGAGACACCAGCCTCCCTCTCCACAACAACGCTCTGCTGCTGGCATCATTTCCACGGTGACACCCTCTCAGTGGGAGAATCTCCTAGGTGACGCCCTCTGTTGACACGCCCAGAGGTGGCTGGTGCCTTTTTGTAGGCAGGTGCATCCTGTGCACCGGCAGACGGAGCAGCCAGACGCCGGTTTTTCGGTTTTTCCTCCACCTATGCAGCTTCATAGCTCGAGAAATGAAGAATTTGTTTTGCAAATTGTAACTCCATAGCTTTCACTCAACTTGGGTTATGACATTCATCTTAATACAGGGTTTCAAGAATTCAGCTAACCCTGTTTTGGCCCAAATGTAACCTGCAGCTGCTGGATATCTTGTCTGGTTTTGTGAAACTGTTGCTGTTACTGGCTACACAACCAAACTAAGGAGGATTCAGAGTCTGACCTTGGACAGATAATGGAGGGATTTGGATACGAGCACTTTGGAGAAGGAGCGAGGCAGAGCCAGCAGGGGGACTATCGAAAACTTGTGGGGGACGCTCAGCCCCCACGCAGCAGTGTTTCATCCCGGGAAGTAGAGCATTATGTCCGGCAAACCTCACACGGCCACGGACATGAAACTGCAGCTCAGCGGTACAGCGCCACACTCATCCAGGCCGGTCTAGGCCGAGAGAGGTGAGGTAAATGAAATGCCTGTACCTGTAAATTAAACATTACCATGGTAAAAATAATTATAATTTTAATTTAAAATGATGTCACAAGATCCATCATAAAAGCGTTTCTGTGGGTTTTACTGCAAATCTGTCAGAATGAATTGTTTAACAGCAGCAGCTAGAGCCTTCTATGAGCCTTTTTTTTTTTTTAGAATTTAAAATAAATTA
Organism: Amphiprion ocellaris; assembly: GCF_022539595.1. Lineage (NCBI taxonomy): Eukaryota > Metazoa > Chordata > Actinopteri > Pomacentridae > Amphiprion > Amphiprion ocellaris. The sequence goes on from NC_072786.1 coordinate 13,581,405, forward strand.
TCAGCCTTGGTTCTAAAGAAAAAATAAGTCCAAAAGCAAAATTTAAATGATTTTTCACTCGGGATGCATGATGATATCAGAATCATTATTTCAACCGGTGAAGGCTACAACATCAATATCAAATTCTCAAGTAAATAACACCTTTCAGGCTACAAAATGATAGTTTTGTTTCAAAATGTTACATAAAAAATGTGCTTTACACGCTGAAAAAAAGAAAAGCTGAAAAAATTTCTCTTTTGCTCACTGAATATATACATTTGAAACACTCAGTATTTTATGTCTGGACCTGCCGGTGTCCATCATGATAAGAGTAGACATAAGAACATGTTAATTCCATGAAAGGAGAGACTTAATGCTATTTGCAATTAGATGGAAAAGTAGGAATATATATTGGTATCAGCAATCAGTCAAAATGTGTTATCGGTATATCCAGAAAAATACAAGATTGTGTATTCTACTTGTTATTAATAATTACCTTTATTGTCAGCATAAAAGATGTGGGCTCAGCTCTCCACCTGTCATGTTTTCACTGGCTGTGGCTTTATAAGGTTACATACGTAAATTAACTTCATGCTGGGTCAGTTTACAGTCACTTGCATTAAATCTATGTGCTAGTGCTCCTGAGGTTAAATCAAATTTTTGGGTAGTTTGAAGGCCATATTGATAATACGTTTGACTTATGAGCAGGTGCTAACACAACTAAAGTTGTCTCATCTTAAGCTGACAGGTGCTATTTTTAACCTGGCCCTTCTCCCCATTGTCCCACCTGACAATTCTGTGATGCACCATCAAGGCAGCAGTGAGACGTACGCTGAAAGGAAGATAAACAAGACTGAATTAAGTGCTCGGAATAGCTACAGTGCATAAAAGAATCACTGACCCATATCTACAGTGACCCACATTTAATTGGACACAACCACAGAGAGGGAATCAGATCCCCTGAGTCACCTTGGCAGACATATCTAGCAACCCTTACTTAAGATTAATATAGAACAAGGGAGGACTGTGATTCCTATCAGGTTGCAGGGAACACCAGGTGTTACTCTATTGTCTTTAATTTCTGAAAGACGTATCTACAAGAATGCTGATGATACATAAAAAAATGACTCAAATATCAGACAGATCTGTAAACAACACTCTGCTGGTTGGAAAATAAACAAACATGCTCTTATGTAATTTTTGTGGCTGCCATACTGCCTGCCACAGTTGAAAGGGACAACAAATGAATTCAAATGAATTCAAATACATCTTCTGATGTGTCATTGTGATCACAGCCAACCTAAATGCTCATCTACGCAGCAAACAGCTGAGCTGTTGTTCACAGATTCACAGTTTGTAACGGGGAACACAGTAGTCATGCATGATGAATCCATTTTATTAATAAAAGTCCAAATATGGTTTCCTCAAGAGAATGACAATAATTTTTTGGCATATGATATTAAGTGGGCTACTACTGGGAGTTTTAAAGGAAGTTCAGTTTTGTTGCTTAACTGCAATAATATTTGTATCAGTGACATAACTGCTAATATGAATCGGAACTGATCACTTATATAAAAAATAAGGCAACAGATAGTCAGCCTGATATTGAAAAACACAGTTTATTATACTGAGCCTATAAGGTCTGTCGATACTTTGGTTGGATTGGTGCAAAGATATGTCTGTTTTGATGGATGGAATCAACGTCAGTGTTTTCTAAACCATGACTTAAATTCAAATAATCATATTAAATATAATAATTGTAAAGCTGTGTAAATAGGAAGAATTATTGGATTTTCACTTAGTAAATGGTCCTTGAACTAATAATCGGTGACTTGCAGGTAAAAAAATAACCATATTCCAAGCCTGAAACATTGATATGTCATCCAAAATCATTGTATTTTACATTCATTTGTTCTCATTTTAAAATCCGCCAAAATGGCATTGTTTGCTCTAACCAGATTCTGTTAAAAACAAAAATTCTGTGTTCCCTAATTCAAGCATAAAGCTATAAGTAACTCATCTGTAATCAAAGGTTATGTGACAAAAATTCAAGTGCTGTTCAGCTTGACTTGGCTGAACTGCAGGTTGTGTTTACACAGAGCAGATAAGAAGCAAGTATGGAAACAACACAACAATATCTGAAATAAAATATCTATAGTATGCAAAGTATTTGTCCAGTACTCGTAACAACTGTGGGCACTTCTAAATAATGTCGTACATGCTGATTCCAGTTTTTTTTTAATTCTTGTAAAATAATTTGCTGCATTTAAACTGCACAAAAAGTTTTCTCTACTTGTGTTGTTTTCACTGAGATGCAGGACTAACGAGAGTTAGGTTTTGTTAAATGATATGAAAACTTTTCTTTACAAACAGAAAACATCTGAAGTCAATTCCTACTAGTTAGACATGCTGATGAATCAAATTTTTTTATCATCAATTTTTTATTGAGAAAATCACAGTATACCTAAAGCATGTATATTGAACAGTACAATATAACCATAAGTGGTGATTTTCTGTAAATTTCTTAACATCGCACATTCTGACCCACCTCCCCATCCTCCCTCCCTTTACCCGCCCATCAACCAGCTACAGTGCATATGCATGTCATGCAACTACATTACCACAAAACATATAAATGACAGTTACATAACACTTCATTCTGAGAGTATTTTTCCAAGATCTTCTATCACTTGTGACCACAGTTCAGTTGTATTAGATGCTGCATTGTTAATCCTTGCAGCAGATAATTCCATATAAGCAATGTCCAGAAAACAGTGACGCCAGTGAGTGAATGATACATCATTAGTTTTCCATCTTTGAGCAATAATCAGTTTGACCCCAGTGTGACCTGCCAGCCAGATTTTATGCATCTTCCTGTGAAGCAATATTTGACAGTCATCATCCAAAACGTGTACAGCGGGATCCATTGGTAGAGGGACTCCTGTTAATGCACTAGTTCACCACTTTCAGCTAGAACTCCTGAACTGCTGGGCATTCCCATACAACATGAATAAAGGAGCCTATGGTTCCCGGGAGACAGTAAGGGCATTAAGGATCAGGTGCCGCCCCCATTCTGTGCCTCACCAGTGGAGGTAGATATGCTCTATGGCAATACTTCATATGTATATAGCGGTGATTAGAATTTTTGGAAACTCTTTCAATATTGCGCCAAATTATTTGCCAGTCTGGTTTAAATGTGTCTGTTGAAATGTCTTGTTCCCATGTTTTCATCCCCACAGAGGGCACCGCACTTTGTTTCAGTAGTTGATCATAAAAAAAAGACACTATCCTTTTGGGGGCATCTAGTAACAACTTAGAAATGGGGTGATCCTTCAGCTCCGATCCCCAGGAAACTCCATAGGCTTTACATGCAGATCTTATTCTGAGGTAGAAAAATAAAGAGTGCTTGTCAATGTTATATTTTAATAACAGATCCCGTTAAGGTCCTGTAATACCTTAATGCCTTTGTTATTCCACTCTGTTTATGAATGGTTTTCCCCCTGAGAGAAAATTACTGCTGTTCCACAATGGTGATGATTTGTACCAATTTGGTTTGCACTTAAGATACCTTTCCACTGCTCTGAACACTACCAACATATAGGACCTGATGAATCAATTTTGATTTTATATTTGCTTCCAAGGGAAATTACTCAACTCCCTCTCACAAATCTCCTACTTTTAAAAATGTTTGTCTGACCCTGTAGACATGTAAATGTAATGCAAATAAAGGAAACTGAAAACAACAACCAAAATTCTTACATGAAATCTTAACAAGTTGAAAATCAGATAAGGTTAGAAAGTCCACTACAGTGATGCTTTGCGGGCCTAAAAGTGAGGTTATATCCTTTCTGGTGTGTGTCTAGCAGGATGACAGGCTATACAGTGCAGAGTTAGGTGTGGTGATTTCAGGCATGGTGTTTAAATTTGTGATTTAACACTTCCCTTTCTGAGCCATGAAGCTGTAGACAAGGTGATAATAGACACTGACAGTTCTATATTTAGTTGTGAGAAAGCAACAGGGATTTTTAGTCTGCATGCATTTATGCCACCAGCAGCTTGATGACAAGGGCAGCATAGTGACAGAGTGGCAGGTCATGTGAATGTGCACGTGTATGTGCTGACTGTGTGGTACGTGTCTGTATGTGCACTTTAATGGTCTCCTGTTTCTGTCTAACTGGCATTATGCACATCGATACCCTATATGAAGCTGTGGCTCCTTTCGTGGTGGAGTGTGTCCAACGTGGAGTCTTTCTATTAGCCCTATGGAGAATGGTGGCAGATTGCAACTTGAATCTTTCTGAGTGGTCATTTTTTTGTACTTGAGGAGCACCAATATGCAGATTGCAAATTTGTGCTTCAAGCTAAGCAGTAAATTATGATGGCAACTGGAGAATCTGAGCAGACATGCATGGCGAAGTCAGAAACTAACTTGGGGTTTAACTACATCAACATGTGAAGCATAGGCTAGCTCTGCAGCAGCGTCTCTTGGTCTGCAAGACTAGCATTGCTTCTAATGACCTCACTCTAACTGCAAAGTTTTTACATCCCTTTCAGCGTGTCAGGAACATTTAATATTCTCTGCACTTCTTTCAGTGCCAGTTGATGTAGCTGAGAATACTGTCACTCTGTCAAATAATGCAAGCCTATATGTGAAGTTTAATGTTCTAGTCTTGCATTTGTGACCTTTTTTTTTTAGAGTGTGCAAGTTAAAATTTCAAGTGGTCGCACTGTGCAGGGGCATGATGATCATTAAGCTGTATTGGTGTCACTCTACTCAGCACAGACAGCTACTGCATTAACCACAGTGGTGGAAAGTAGTACTTTTATAACTGCGGTGTACTGTGGTATTTAAAAATGCGGTCTTCTTGTGAAATGCAGAGAGCATCTACATGTGCTGCTCATAGAAAAGACTGCATGGAGAAAAATATCACTTGATTTCATCTGGAACAAATCTGCATTACACTGCCATAGTTTAACTCTTTTCAAAATCACTTTTGGTCACACACCTGTCTGAGCACCACAGCCACCCAGCAGCAGCTACTGCAACCTGAAATGCAGGGCATTTGGGGAACATTGGTGAATTGTCATGTCTTTCGATTAAAAAAATGTTCAGTAAGTGATGAGTTTTGCCTGTGACCAGGTGGGAGATGCGACCAAATGAGAAGGTTGATCGCACTGGTGCTACCAGTGACAAATTTAGTCTGGAGCCTGCAACCATAATGCATTGAAGAAGCATTTCATTTACATTATTACATCATTTATGTGCATTTGATTCACTTCAGCTTAGTGTGAGAGTCCCTGTTGCTGTCTTAAGGTCCCTTTCTCCACTTGTGTTTGTTCCACTCCGGTCATTGTGTGTCTGTTTCCATACACAGCTCCTCTCCGGTCCGATGGATTGAGAAAACAGACACATAAAGAGTGAAACACACACAAATGGAGTGTGTTTGGTAATGCTAGCCTGGGCTAATGGTTGTGGCTGAATTATTTTTGCTTGCTCTTGTGTGCACAACCTTTCTGGTTGTAACTGAAACTCAAGGGAGAGGGAGGTGTGTGTTTGTTGTGGTCTAAGATGTTGATGCACGAGTGACATCCAGTGGTTCTGACAGAATGCACAAAGAACCTTTAAAAAAGGTTCGGTTTTGGTTCTAAAAACATAAAAATGACTTTTCGCCAATAATTATCCTCAGAGTCACAGTAAAATAAAATAAAGTTGGGGGCTTAGTTCTTTCATGCTTTCACTGTGCGTTTAAGAGGGTACACGTGCCAGTTTACTTCATTTGATGCTGCTGGCTAAGATTACACATGGACACACACTTGCATCTGATCAGTTTGCAAATGTGCTTGAGGGTGAATTCTTTGCTTGAATGACGTACTGAATTTTTTGGTGCTTTGAAGGTCAGTTGTGGTTTATGGACAGGTGCGATCACAACGAAAATTGGCTTATCTTAAATTGGCCAGTGCTATTTTTAACCTGGCCCTTCTGCCCCTTGTACAGTCTGACACTTCTCTGATGCTCCAAGGAGGATAAACAAGACTGAATCTAGTGCTCAGAATAGCTTCAGTGCATAAAGGAACCACTGACCCAACTCTGCATTGACCTACATTTAACTGGACACAAATACAGAGTGAGAATCAGATCCCCTATGTCACCTTGGCAGACATAACCCTCACCTAAGATTAATATAGAACAAGGGAGGACTGTGATTCATATTGGGTTACAGGAAACACCATGTGGTTCTGTTCAGTATAGGAAATGCATCTTTGCAAGAATGTTTACACAACAACTGAATTCTGTAAATAATACCCCTGAGCTTTACATGTTTGCAGCTCAGCCTTCTAGACTTGTGGTTGTAAACATTTAATTATATTTTAAGTGTAACCAGTTCTGTCCCTGCTTTTTCGTCAGCTGATGCAACGAAACTTGAGTTAGTTCAGGGGACACATTCAGCCCAGTTTGATCTCAAGTGGGCCAGACCAGTAAAGTCAAAGCATGATAACCTATAAATAACCACAACTCCAAATTTGTCCTTTGTTTTAGTGCAAAAAAGTACATTCTGAAAATGTTCACATTTAAGGAATTATCTTTTTACAAAACATTACAAACAACCTGAAATTTCTTAAGAAAGATAAATTCAATTTCAACAACATTATGCCTCAGTTTATCATTTACATATTACAACGTACAGATCACAGAGTGTCTTCAAAGGAACAAAACATTTAGTCACAGGTATCTGGAAGGATATAGTATTTTACCTTATGACCAAAGTTACAAAAGTCTGGCAAAACAAGACAAAAAAAACAACAAAAACAAGACAAAACATTACAAAAATGAGACACTAAATGACAAAAATGACAAAAAATTAGATAAACTACATGAAACAAACCAAAAAAAGAGACAAAAAATTAGACAAAAAACTTACAAAGCGACAAAGAAATGGACAAATGACAAAAATGAAAGAAAAAATTACACAAATGACACATCAAAAATGACATAAGCAAGAAACAAAATGACAAAAGTAGACAACACAAGCGAGACAAAAAAAAACACAAAACAAAAACAATACACAAAACAATGAATAAAGTAAAACACAAAATGGCAAAAAAATAAGAGAAAAACAGAAGCGAGACCAAAAGGAAACACAAAACAACAAAAACATGAGACAAACAACAAAAGTCAGACAACAACAAAAACAAGACAAAATGTTACACAACTGAGACACAAATCTTGTGTTTTACTTTATGATCAAAACAACTTGTCAAAGTCGAGAATTTATTTTAAATTTAGAGTTTTACAAATTTACAACTTGCAGTTCATGTCTTCTCTGTAATTTTTACACTTTACAAAGTCGTCCCACAGGCCGGATTGGACCCTCTGGAGGGCCAGTTTTGGCCCACGGGCCGCAGGTTTGACACCCCTGCTCTAGATTGTTCATATCACTATGGCGTCTAGTTGCTCACAACAGACATTGCGAAGAAGTCAACACACCTCACAAAGAAAACATGTCGTCCTGCCCCTTATGAGCTATGAAACCATACAAGAGATGACAATAGATACTGTCAGATATACACTGCCATTCAAACGTTTGGGGTCACTTAGAAATGTCCTTATTTTTTTAAAGAAAAGCAGTTTTTTCAATGAAAATAGCATTAAGTTAATCAGACATACAATCTAGACATTGTTATTGTGGTAAATGACCATTCTAGCTGGAAACAGCTGATTTTTAATAGAATATCTCCATAGGGGTACAGAGGAACATTTCCAGCAACCATCACTCCTGTGTTCTAATGCTACATTGTGTTAGCTAATCGTGCTAAAAGGCTAACTGATGATTAGAAAACCCTTGTGCAATGATGTTACCACATGAAAAAAATTGTCTGGATGACCCCAAACTTTTAAATGGTAGTGTATGTCAACACACATTTCTGGTCAGCAGCTCATGCCACCTGTTTATGTGGCCTGCTGACTGAATGTCAAGTGCACGTGTGTGTACTGCATGCTGGAAAGGCACAGTCTGTATGTACAATTTAATCCTATCATGTTTCTGTGTAACACTTATACTATCTTGTGACAGCACAACAAGGTTTCCACTGAGCAGCTTCTGACACTGACTTTCAATTTGTTCTTACAAGACTTTCTCATTCAATTTAATCAAATGAGTTTTGTATTTTTGTTACCGAAAATGGAACTTTGCTGCTATAAAAAGACAAGATCAGATAAGATAAGATTGATCCCTCAACGTGTAAATTCCCATATTAGCAGCTGGATACAGGTATCCAACTTTTTAAACTGTATATTGCATACTTACAGTATTAAAACAAACAAAAGACAATGAATCTGATACACAGTAAGGTTTCACATTCTTTTGTATAACAAGGAAATTTTGGATCACAAGGGAGTAGCCGCGACAGAAGCTTTTTCCACAAGTCATCATAGCCAGCCTGAGGTACGATCTGTTATAGTACATGCAGTTTCTGTGCATGCTTTAACTGTAATCATGTGAATAAAATGTGGTTAGTCCTGGGTATTCATTAAATTTAATCCACTTAAGACCACTGACATGTGACCAAAATTCAGAGACTGCTGCTCAGATTAAATGTGACTTTTCCCTAAATTAAGACAAATTATAGCATGAAAGATTTCATTCTGGGATTGTGTAGGGTTTTGATGGTGACAAGCCCCTACAAACGGAAAGAACAAGAAAGCAATAAAGAGCAGCCGACCAGCAATGAGTTTTATTCCAGAGCTCCAGATTTTACTTGTTTCCACATACAAAAAAAAAATGCACAGCTCACCAAAACCAGCAGGACAAAGGAGTCACCAAGGTGCAGTGGATTGTGGCCGATTACGGCAGCAGAGCGAGAGCTTCAACCTGACCCCCTCCTTCTCACACACTGCACTGATCGCTCACCTGGCCTTTATACAGTCTCCTCCCACCCCAGTGACACTACTGTGACCTGCCCACACTTACATTTAAAACACACATACATAGAAGAAAATCACTCAGAGAGCACAGTACTTCGCCGAGGCGGCTCAGTCGTATGATTTCTGATGGATAAGTCCCATTAAGTCCGCAGCGGTGGATTTGTAGAAGGATCGCAGTCATGTGATCATCAGCAGGCAGCTGACGTAGCGTTCCCTTGTCGTCATAGTTACAGTGACGCTGTGCCGCTATCTCACAATGATACAGAAATCCTTAACAAATCCATGTATCCAGACCATAAGCTGCATCACTGCCAAAATCTATTCAGGTGGTCCTTGTGTCATTTCTGAGCTTCCCTGAAAATTCCATCCAAATCCGTTAGTCCGTTTTTGAGTAATGTTGCGCACAGCAAGACAAACAGACAAACGTACACCAATTGTCACAACTCTGCCGTGTTCCGTGGGGGAGTAATAATTTAACAGCATTTACACTTAAAATACACTGCAAATGACTACAGTCTGATACAAATGAAATAAAACACACAGTAAACTAAAGAAACACTAAGCAGAGATCAAACTCAGCAAAAATCCCCTATAGCCCCTCCGCTCTCTCATTTCTGAACCTTTTTCACTTTTGTAATGCTTCCCAGCTCCCTCACAGATCAAGAAACAGACTGATGGGGAGTCCCAGCTATTTGTTCCTACTCCCAAATCACATGCTGAATGACCTATTAATGACCCAAGATTGATGACTCAAGATGATAACTGTGGTGAAACTTTCTGGGCAGGGATCTCAATACTGCATGAAAAGTACTGGATAAGTGGTGTTCTAGACCCCTCTGTTTAAAGATGGCTGTTCCAGTTTATCATAAATGGATTTTTTAACTCCTCCTACAAACCATTTGTCTTCTCTGTCTAGATTATGGACATCGTTGTCCCCAGAGGAGTGTCCTTTATGCTTCAGATGTCGATTTAGTGCTGAGTCGTGTCTTGAGGAGCTGGCTCGTGTTGAGAAATGCATCTGTGGACCAGATATTTAGTCTCTCCTGTATATAGGCTGAGCACTCCTTGCTGCATTGGACTGCATATACAACATTTTTCAACTTGTGTTTGGGTGTTTTATCCATCATGTGAACCAGTTTTTGTCCCCAAGTATTGCTGGGTCTGAATTGCACATGGATGTTGTGTTTCTCAGACACATTACCAACATAAATTCTGTCCTTCTCTTTCTTGTTTGAAGTTGTACTGTTTTTCCTGGAACTTTTTGCTGATTTAATCAAGTATGAGCCTTCACACAAAATATCAACTTAGTGGATGGCAATAAGAGGTGAACTGTCCTCAAGAACCAAACACTGATTTTACATAAAAGATGAATGTAGCGACTAACCCACGGGTTTGTGGACTGCTATTTTGAAGCTTCAATTGCACTATTTCCTGGTGGCCATCTTGGGTTTTTTGGGCCATAAGTGATGAAATTTGGACAAGAAGAGAGGAGCCTGACAGGGTAAAAAAGCCTAAAGACACTATGCCTGCTTACCTATACCAGTCTGAATCCTGTTTGACTCCGTTCCTTCATTGTATAAAGCATAGGATCACTCCTTACCAGACATGCCAATCAAGCCAGCAAGTTCCCAAACATCATCCATTTTGAAGCCTTATTTCTGTTTAATATGGAATGATTTTCAGATGGAGTGCCAGAACACTGGTCAGTAGGTGGGAATTTGACAAAAAAAATATTGACTTGTATAAAAAACTGTATTCATTTTGCTTTTCATTATGATTTTTGAATGGGAATCTATGGGAGCCAAAGCTGTATGGAACAAGTGCCTAGCAGTCCTTAGTTGTATTGCACTTTAAATTAAAGGTTCCATTTGATAAAAATCAATGTTTATTGTTTTATGGTTGTTATAACTTTGAGGTTAATAACAGTAATAAACGCTATGATGTTAAGGCTGTATACGTCTGCTGTTCCTTAAGCCCCTTCACAACTAGACAGCCTCCCAGCTTTGCAGTCCGGTAACAGTTCAACCCAGGTGCTACCTCACACCGAACTAGCCAATAGCAGTCCAGCTCAACATGTGACTGACAGACACAGACAGCATCTTCTTCCTGAAGTGGGCGGGACCAGCAGGAGCTCATTGGAATGAAACAGCCCATTTAGAACAGCCTTGAAACGAGGAGTTAGACATCCATCCATCCATCCATCCATTATCTATACACCGCTTAATCCTCACTAGGGTCGCGGGGGGTGCTGGAGCCTATCCCAGCTGACTCGGGCGAAGGCAGGGGACACCCTAGACAGGTCGCCAGTCTGTCGCAGGGCTACATACAAAGACAAACAAGCACTCACACATTCACACCTACGGGCAATTTAGAATAATCAATTAACCTCAGCATATTTTTGGACTGCAGGAGGAAGCCAGAGTACCCGGAGAAAACCCACACATGCACAGGGAGAACATGCAAACTCCATGCAGAAAGATCCCGGGAAAGCCGGGACGCGAACCAGGGATCTTCTCGCTGCAAGGCGAAAGTGCTAACCACTACACCACTGTGCAGCCCAGGAGTTAGACAGTCATGATGAAATGAACCATAACTGCAGTATTTTGAGTTAGAAAATTAAAAGACACATTTTGATGAGTGTGAGATTTTTATTATTTTTGCTGAAAAGGAGAACAATATGGAACTTTTAAGGCACTCCTGCACCATTTCTGGTCAAGTTGTCCAACATTTTTTTATACAGTTTAAGGAACCAAAAAAAGAGTCCATTTGCCTTCGAGTGAAGCATTTTGGGTTAACATGAACTAGATGACCGAGTATCTACACCAAGGAACTGTACACTCCTGGGTATTTGGCAATGAGAGAATTGCTGAGTCACACTTAGCCTCTTTCATTGTGTTAAAAGTCACGCACACAAGGATCACCATTCAAGCCTGTTCAGGCACTGTATCCAGCAAACACGCGTTGAAACAAACAAGCAAACAAACAAAAAGACATTTTTTACTACAAACAAACAAACTAGAAGTATTGACCAAATGAAACTAGAGCAGAAATTGTGAGTGATTATAATAATAATCATTCATCATCAATGGCACTTGCTTATGGGTCACTGGGTTTAATGAAGCGGAACAACAAACAAACTGATGATAAGATAAGATAAGATAAACCTTTATTACTCCCCATGTCAGGGGAAACTTCCCGTTACAGCAGCAATATACAGTAAGGATAATAATTCTAATAACAGTAATATATACAATATGTACAATAAGGATGAAAAATGAATAGAGTATTGCTACACTATAAATAAATGACATCAGCAAAAAGTGACTTGTGAAATAAATGTAAAAGTGCAGAAAATGCCAGCAGTGCAAGGAATTGTGTAGATTTTACCATGGTTTAAGATGATATGATAAAGTCCAGTTTATGTTAACATCATCCAGTGATGCTGATGTTGTACAGTCTTACAGCAGATGGGATGAATGACCTGCGATAGCGCTCTTTCTTGCAGGGTGGGTGTCTCAGTCTGCTGCTGAAGGAGCTGCTTAAAGACCCCACAGTGTCACATGCAGTGGGTGAGAGGGATTGTCCATGATGGATGTGAGCTTTGACAACATCCTCCTCTCACCCACTTCCTCTATGGAGTCCAGGGAACAGTCCAGGAGAGAACCAGCCCTCCTGACCAGTCTGTTTAGTCTCTTTCTGTCCCTTTCACTGCTCCCTGCTCCCCAGCAGACCACTGCATAGAAAATAGCAGACGCTACCACAGAGTCATAAAATGTCTGGAGCAGAGTCCTACACACTCCAAACCGGTTTGGCAGCATTTCAGTAAAGTAAAGGGGTTATGTGTGGTTGGACATTTAACCCTGTTGGTTTCAGTGCTGGGTCTGACTTCACAGCAGCAGGAGGCAGAGGGTTAACCCCGCCTGGAGAGGAGAGGGGATGTGACGCTGCTGCCGCTAGTACATAACACCGACACACACTGTCTGCACACAGCGACAGGCAATCACTTCTGATCCACTACACTGCCGAACAGTACTTTTACATCTTGGAGCCAACAAAGACCGGCGTTTTCATCGTGTGTTTCCTTTAAGGTAAAGGGGAATTCGTACGGCTAACATCGCTTTCATTTGTTCACATCTGGAAAGTTGCTTCCTTTCGGTCAACGTGGGCACCAGCTCCCTTGAGATAGCTAGCTAACGTTGCTGGACATGAAAATATGTCGGGAGTTCACGGCTGTAAATGTACTTAAATACACTTGCTTACTCGTTTGAGGATGCAGAAGCTTTCGTTGAAGTCTCAGGAGGCTTTCTCGTAGGTGAAGCCAAAAATAGCCCAAGCCGCTAATGCTACATGCTAACGGCTGCTCCCACATGTCTGCTAGTGCAACGTTAAGTGGTGTGCTCATGTCTGGGCTGCTGAAAGTTCGGCTTCATTTACGTTTTTAAAACATTAGCACCAGTTGTGACAGTTTTACAGTTTCCACAATGCCAGAGAAACTACGTACTTGTTTATGCTAATGTCCATTTTATCGCACTAACAGCAAAATTGCATCGCAACGTTAGCTTAATCGTGCAGTTTCTGAAATCTACAGCTGTGAAGCGCTTGTTAAAACCGTTATTTGTGTCAAGCAGTCTTTCCAGATCAATTACACCCATGTATGCTTGTATATTAGGTTAAGTGTCAACCATATTAACAGTTGTTTATGAAACATTTTGATAAGACTGCCTCTAAACCTTTGATAACAAGAGAGACGTCACTACTTCAGGCTAATAGTTCTAACGGTCAAACTAGCTAACCTAGTTGTCGTAAAGAGACATTTATGTCGTTTTTAATGTGACTAAATAACAAACATGTTCATTTAATCTAACTTAAGTGATATTATTTGAATTTAAATCCATGAATTTCGAAATAAACCACTCCTCTTTCGTATCTCTGGAAATGTTAGTACACGTAGTCCTATCACCTTGCATACACTCGCATGTTATATGGCATAAAGCCCCAGTAATTGAATGCAGCATCAAAGTCAGTCCAAAACTCTGCCAAAACAGCATTCCTTTATTCCCAGAGAGGCGGTGTATGGGACAGAGAGATATGTTGGATTACTTAATATACCCAAGCCCTGAATCTTTAATGCGGCATGGTTTAAACACGGGAAACACTATTTATTGCTTTAAGATTTTCAGCTTTTACTGTTCTTTCAGCCGTTAGTCCAATAGGGCAGTTGGAAAAAATGAGCCAATCCTTAAATATGTATTACTGACGTTAAGTGCTGCGTGGTGGGTCGTGTGCTGTTTCCCAAAAACGCAGCGATAACCAGGCATGTGCTTCTGCATTGTGAGGAGCAGAGAGAGGCGGGGGGCTAATACGGATAACACTAGCATGGATAATGTAACACGGATGGCCAGCAGCACGGACGCTGCGGTGCCGCATCTCTGTACGAACAACAAAGACAGGTTTGAAACGTCGTGTTTGGTTAACTACGATCATGTGGCGCAGGTAGCTGATGTTTGCTAGCTTCTGATAATGTAATGTAGGTCACCAGGCCAGTGAACGAAATCGCTGGAGTGGAGACGGCACGACAATTTCGGGATTGTGTGTTCTTCGGAAAACGTTTATTTTCAGACTTAATGCCGCATTACTGTCCAGTACCTATCATTTGAAAATTATGAAGCATGTTCGACTATCTGTAGCGGTTCAGTTAGATGTTAGTGGGTCACTCGGCCATGTTTTGCTTCACACGCGGTCGTTTGAGGACTGCTGCGCTGTTGTCATTTGCTTCGAGTTATTTTCGGATCGGCTTGTATTGACACTTGGAAATGATCCCAGACTTAATATTTTTTAACGCCGAAACTGAAAAAGCGCTCTATTTGTCTCCCACTTTGAAAAAATAACGCGGTAGGACTCCTGTGTGTGACGTGCTTGTGCTGCTCGATCGTGCATTTTATGTGGTCGCTATTTGTGTCTTTCATCACCTACAATGTGGTTATTGAAAAAAAGGCCAGTTTGCTAATTTGGCCTTCAATTTCCTCAGAGGTTTATTTGTGGAGGAAGCGGGTGCGTTTGTACCTCACACGCAGGCGCACTGACCCGAGGCTGGCGGGGGATGTTGATGTTGCTATGGTTATGTCTTCCTGTGAGAAGGTCACCAGAGCTCAGCCTGCAGAGTGGATGTGTAGTGTTTTTGCACAGCATCAGCAGAGCGTAGATAAACATCTGCATGTTGAGTATTGGCTTACGCAGCTGATTAAAGTTGATTCTCTTTGTCATTTTGCAGCATGGCGGATTACCTGATCAGTGGTGGTACAGGCTACGTCCCTGAAGATGGACTCTCAGCTCAGCAGCTCTTCTCCATCGGAGACGGCTTGACATACAAGTAAGATTCCCTGCATCACTCACTCAAAAACATCTCTTTAAAGTAATTAAATTATTTCAAAGTAAGGTTTCCTGATTTTAAAACCTCACCAATGCGAAGTGGTGGCTGAAGTGTACGCACCAGTGCTTTGTAATGGCCAACGCATTTTGAATCAGCAGATCTGACCAACAGTGTGTTGTCTCCGATGGTCATACGGCTGAAGAGCTATGCTCTAAAGGAGATGGGTTGACTTACAAGTGAGTAAAAACAGTCATCTTCAAACTGTTAAAAATCCTCTGTCTCTCGAAATAGTAAATTCATGAGGGGGAAGCAAATGGTTGTCCTACTAAAGCAACTTTACTTTGACTGCAACAAACTATTCCAAAGTCTCAATCTGCTGTCATGAGCTCAAGTGCATGAACGCAGAAGGTAAATGCAGGGCTTGTTTGAATGCTTAACTTGATCTTGGTCACAGGGATGAAATTTGCTTCCAGTGGACATAACTGCATTATTAACTTCAGCTAATCATCAACTTGCATGACCTGTTCTGTAAATGCGAAATGCATGACAGAACAGCTCATGCCTTTTCTCACAAGCACTTTCCTTTGATAAAGGTACTAATTACACACTAATGTCTCACCTCTTACTTTTCTTACTCTCCTCTGCTTTGCATTTTGGTAACACGTGCTTTATAAATCACCTCATTGTGCATTCTGACTGAAATAATTTTCTTCATTTCATCTGTGCAATCACCCATTTATTTTCATTAGCACAAATAACAAAAGACAAAGACTTGTACAACTCAAGTGTAGTGGTTGTTGGGCACTGAGAAGCATGCCCTTTCTTTTTTCCTTGCATTCTCTCTGAGAACATTCTCCTGAATCCTTCACAATGCTTTTGCCATAGGTCCTAACAACCATTACAATCAATGCTTAAGATGCCCTCTCATCATGCCCTGAAGGCCCATTAGTTAATGGGTTACTATGTGGTTTTAATCAGCTGACAGTCTTTGAATTCTTTGCCCTAACATGCTGCTTCTCATTCGCAAAAGCTAATTGAGTAGAAAACATTACGGTGTTTGAGTGTAATCAAGTGCCTCACGTCTGAAGGAAAGGTTGTACACATGATTGCCTGAACTGACATCATGTGAATTTCGGGAGGAATTTGGGAGGATGGGGCTGGCTAGTGGATGGAAAGACTGCATCGGTGTTTAAAAGCTATTTGTTTGAACCCTATGACAACTTCAATACAAATAACAGTGCAAGAATTTCATCATTTGTTGTAGATGTCTTTGAGGCAGATTGAAGTTTCTCACCTCTCCCCTTCAAGTTTTTTTTGATATGAATGTAAATTCTATAAGTGTAAATCTTTCATTTGGCTCTTAGTAGAGGAAAAAGAAAGTCACACAGACACAGGAAGGCAGAAACAGCTTTGTTAGAGAAACGGCTTCCTGCACTATTGTGACCTTCAGCCAGGTGCAGAAATCCTGTTCTGAAGATAACTGTGAACATGTTGTCGGATCTGCTTTCATGCTCCATATTTCTGTCTGTGCTCCTGAAGTGGACTTGAAAGTATAGGTGCACCAGTACTTCTGCCTGAATATAGACAGTCTGTCTCATCTCATCAAAACATCTCTGTGATCTCATGACACTTTCTCATACAAGCCTCGGGCTGCTGGCCGTACATAAACAGGAGGTTACTGCTATTCACACAAGACCGACGATCTTAACTCAACCACATAATTAAAGCTACATGCCATGCTGCTACAGTCTGTGGGACTTGTGTAGTCTTGTCAGTTGGAATGGAAACACTGTCCAAAACTAGCACACATTCTGACATTAATTACAACAAAATCTGATCAGCCTAAGCTTTTATAGCCTTAAGGGCAAGTTGTGTGGTGAACTACTTGCTGTAAAATGTTTTAGTTGAGTAAATTGGGGTGTTCCAAATCTGATATTGAGGTTTACAAATAAATTCCTGCAGCTAACTGTAGTGAAATAAGTCTGCTGGTGTTTTTTCTTTGGCATACAAGCCTGCAGTGACAACCTGATGCAACTCAGATGAGCAGGTGTTACCTGTAGAAATCCACCTTGATGCTACATTTACAGAACACCTGATTGCGATGCTCGTAGATTCTTTGATGTTTTCTCTCTGCGTGGGCATTTGGATTCTCTTTCATGCCGGGGACACAAACCGGCAGGTGAGGACAATTTGTGGCCGCTGATTTCACTTTGAAACACTCCCTCTTAGCATCATGCATTTGTCTACATTTAACAGTCAAATGAAAATCATCATCAGGTACAACCAAGCTAGTGTTTTCTTTAGTGTTTGAATCCAACACAGCGAGCTCTGGTTTACTGCTGACCTCGAGTCAGTAGGTACAGCTTGTGTGCTGCAGCTGAGGTTTGTGGCTCCTGCTAAATGCTAGCACATGTTTGTTGGGCTTCCCGCTTGGCCCCTAGCTTGGTGGTTGTGGGCGTTTTCTGTCTAAAATGAGGGGAAACAAATGTGCAGTGTCCCATCTTGTGCATCTATTTCAGACTTTCTTTTTCCACTCCCACACTGAAGCAGAAGAGACGAGGGTGATCTCCAAGCAGATCAGGCCTCCACTTTTTCGCTTAGACTGGTTTTGTCCA
This sequence comes from Amphiprion ocellaris, assembly GCF_022539595.1. NCBI lineage: Eukaryota > Metazoa > Chordata > Actinopteri > Pomacentridae > Amphiprion > Amphiprion ocellaris. Next base: position 13,599,292 of record NC_072786.1, read on the forward strand.
CCAGCAGTGCAAACTATTTATCTGTTTCATTTATTTATGCCTCATAGTTTCCTCCAGCATCCACTAGCAATATAAAGCTTCACTTATTCCTCCATGTTTCCATCTGTACCCTGCCTATTTTTACACCCATCTGCCAAAACCACAAAATACATACAGACTCTGGCTGGAAAACGAACACATCATTCTTGTGTCTGGGTCTGGCTTCTCCACTCATCTTTTTCTACCTCTCATTGTGTTTATACAGGCTGACAAGAGCTGAAAGAGGTCAACTGTAGCTTTTTTACCAAGAACAGGACGCACCCAGCTGCACTTTGTATCTATACTCAGCCCCCGTGCCACTTTGTAATTTTCTGGGAAGCACGGAGAGACACAAAAGAATATTCAACAATTGATAGTAAACTACGGCGTTGTCTTTGTTTAAAATGTTACATGAAAAATAAATTAACAACTGCCGAGTTCATCACCTTAAAAAAACAACCAATATTTAAGTAAGCTGGTGATTGCAATCAGAAGTTCATTCAAATTCCTAACTAATCTAAGTTGCTCTGTTACTATCACCTTCACGTCTGTGTTGTTTTCCCATCCTTTCACTAGTGCTTTTATTTGTTCACTGTTCAGTTCACCCTGTTTGCTTTGAGCCACTCAAAGTACAGATTTGTTTCAGTCTTTATTTATTTTGAGATGCTGTTACAAGTGTTGATAATTCATGTTGATTTGAACATGAGGTGATCTTTACCTCCTGGAATTTTTAAAGAAGTGTAAATGAAGCTTTAGACCTTAAAGTGTTTCTAACTTATGACAATCATCCCCTCACTTTGCATTTTGTTTATGTCTTTCAGTGATTTCCTGATCTTGCCTGGCTTCATCGACTTTACCTCAGACGAAGTGGTGAGTACTCATATGTGTAGAGGGCATATTAGTGAGTCCAAAAGGTCATGCGAGGTCTGTTCGCCTTTCATAATATTGTCACAAGTAAGCGTAACATCTGAGTAGACCAGCAAGCCAATCATTTCTTCAGTTTCTTCTACTCCTCTCGTGATGGCAAATGTGGCTCTGTCAGCAGACAGTCTGTTTTTGGTGGAGGCTTTTCTTAAACAGTCAACCTTATTACACTGGAGTTTTTTTTTTTTCCCAAACAAACCACTCTACTCCAGACCTCAGCTCCATTTTATAATTGCAGCCTTTATAAAAAATAGTGTTGTTTTTGCCCGTTTGAAACTGTCAGCAGCATTTTCTTCTCTTGCTGCCACTGCTATTTTTGCCTGATGTGGTCACCCGCTGGCTGCTACCTCACCCTTGTGTTTACCTTTGTGTCTGGTCAGTTGCTCATCCGTCTCTCCCAGCAGATGACGGGAGAGCTAATCTCAGGGCTTTAGATGAAATCCTTCTCCGCTGCTTTGTCCATTTCTGATCGTTTTAATTTGATTTGTCTACAATCTGTCGTCTGTTTCCTCCAGAGTCACAGAGAGCTTGTTTTACTGTGTGAGATATTTTCCTGCCATGTTGTCATGGTTTGGTTGTCTCCACAGAGTCTTGCTCTGCCCTACTTTTTCACTGGATAGTGAACCTATTCAAGCTTGAGCAACACAACACGCTTGCACGTTTGGCTTCAGTCACCACTTCGAGTTGTAAAGAGTTCGGAAATTTGTAACACTTTCAGGTTTGCATGCACTGTGAAGGTGTTAGAAACTTGAAGAGGGGCCGCATGCATGTGGTGCTTTTGTGGGACATTCTAGGGGGTCGTGATGTTCTTCACACGCTTTTCTAACTCTCAGTTGAATTTAGCAGGTAGGTGTAGTTGTCCTTTTTAAATGGAGAGGTAGTGTTTGGTGATTTCTTTCGCCGTTACCATGAACTCCTAAGAAAAACAGCCAGCTGCCTCCATAGTTTATGTCTCTCGATATAAAGGCGAAACCGTGGATAACACAGATTTCATTTGCTGGTTTCCCATGTTTGAGGAATGTCAACATGCTGGCTGTTGTGGGAATCGGTGATAAGCGAAAGTGAATGTGGCTGTTGGAGATACTGTGGGATGGCTTATTTCCATTTTTCCAGACAGTGTCAGATTTCTGCCCCTGAAAGGAATGATAGTATTTTAGATGGACCATGTGTTTTATTGAATGAAACAGATGAGCACTAAGTGATCCTGAAACTAAAATTCTGTGCATTTTTACTTTAAAGGAGCTGTTGTCATGTATTCCAACCTCACAGAAATCTGCTGAAACTGATTTAGAAGCATTAACCACATAAAGACACCTCAGTAGTTTATTATAATGCTCCTTGGTTCAGTGTGCCCCCTGGTGGATTATGAACAAAACATCAAAAATCCTCCCGTGTCTCATAGGATCTGACATCAGCACTCACCAGGAAGATCACACTGAAAACCCCCCTCATCTCCTCCCCGATGGACACTGTTACAGAATCAGCAATGGCAATTGCCATGGCGGTAAGAAACTGATGAAATTTTGAAATAATGTGCGAATTTTCCTGCTGAATTGTAAAGTCCATGTATCATTCTTTTCCCATTTGGTAGCTAATGGGAGGAATTGGCATTATTCATCACAACTGCACACCAGAATTCCAAGCCAATGAAGTCCGCAAGGTTAAGGTAAATTATGATTATGTGCTGTTTTCAAAACATTCTATGTTTTGTTTTTATGTTAAATGGCATTTTGTAGCTACGTGAAATGCTCAGTTAGCGTGTTTAGCAGTAGCTGCAGTGATGGTGATGGTAGTAAGATTATGGCTGATGTTTTTTCTGTGTTGTTGCTGTTGTCGCCATCACCACTCTCACAAAGCTGTACAAAATTACATACAAATCAAAAGGACTAAATTTCTGCTGTCAACAAACCTAATTTAATTCTCCAGTGAGTCATACCCTTGACTTCTCTTGTTTTGTCTCATCTTGTCCCTATTTAGGATATGGTAATTGTCTGACTTGTGTGTTTTTTGTTTGTTTTTGTGTGTGTCGTTTTAATTTATGTTTGTTACTTTTATCGTTGATTTGTTGTGTATTGCTGTTCGTTTGTTGTGTGTGGAGTTTGGTTTTGTGCTATTCTTGCTGCTTTGCACATGTGCTGTAATCAGGATAATAATAATAATGTTTGCTTTCTCTTGGTTTCCAGAGGTTTGAGCAGGGTTTTATCACAGACCCAGTTGTTATGAGTCCACGCCACACAGTTGGGGATGTGTTTGAGGCCAAAGTAAGACATGGTTTCTCTGGTATTCCTGTCACAGAGACAGGCAAAATGGGCAGCAAACTGGTGGGCATTGTCACCTCCAGAGATATAGACTTCCTTTCTGAGAAAGACCACGACAAACCTCTGGAGGAGGTGTGTATATTTATGTTTTTTAAGAAAAAATACATCTATCTGTTTAAAAGTCACTTATTTGACTATCATACTGTGATCTTCCAGGCTATGACTAAGAGAGAGGAGTTGGTAGTGGCTCCAGCTGGTGTTACACTCAAAGAAGCAAATGATATTCTGCAGCGCAGCAAAAAAGGTGAGTTCAAGGGATTTATCTGAAAGTTTTCAAGCTGGAGTTTGGTCTCTTTTCTGTGATTTAATAACCTTGTTTTATTCTCTCTGTGTCTAGGCAAGCTTCCCATTGTAAACGACAACGACGAGCTGGTGGCCATTATTGCCAGGACGGATTTGAAGAAGAACAGAGACTACCCGCTGGCCTCCAAAGACTCACGCAAACAGCTGCTGTGTGGCGCCGCCATCGGCACCAGGGAGGACGACAAATACAGACTGGATTTGCTAGTGCAAGCTGGAGTGGACGTCGTCGTACTGGTGGGGGTTTATAAAGCTTGGATTGTAAATACTGTAGAAACTTCATACTGTCACCACAGGTGCCCCACATAGAAGAGAGGAACTGTTTAAATTTTGGAGCACAGTGTTGCATAAATTAGCATTTTACTTTTACTTTGCATTCTCAGAAATTGCTGTAACTCCTGAACACTACAAACTAATATCACATACGTCGCATGCCAAGACAAACAGATGTCTTCACTAAATAATGAGCCCGTTGGCCTAAAAGGTGTTATGATGTTAACCTGCTCCCACTTCTATAAACATTTTCTTGTCGCCCATCACTTTGTGGCTGACAGTTGGTATTGAGTGTACATTTCAGGCTCTGGTTGCCTAGGTAACTGTTGTATAATTAACCAGCACTAGTATTTCAGACTGAAACTGGCTAGCCTTCTGTTCAACAGTGACAATGCACCCACGTTTAATTTCTTTACTTTGCACATGGATATCTGCCCACACAACAAACGTGGCATTTACTATTGATTTTAAAAATGCATACCATACACCATATTTTAAAATTTTTATCCAGTGGGTTGTGAATGCCGTTGTGCAATTTTGATTTGTTGGAAACCACAACGATGAGCGTCTTTTCCATTTTGATGTACATGATGTGGACGTTACCAACGCATTTATGTTGTTTCCTTGTGGTAATTGTCAGGAAAACTCAGTGACGGCATCAATTAATGGTATTGATGATGTTATCTCAGTAGCGTTGTCTGTTGAATTTCATTGATATTCCACTGTTGCAGATGTGCAGAATGTATTTATTACTAGTTAAATACAATGTAGCGTCATGTGAGTCCCAAACAAAAGAAAAGGGTAAGCTTTCATTTTGAAATTATTGTTCAGTTTTTGGATCCAGTCCAGTGCCATGCGACTTCAGATTTTTCATGGAATTTGTTTATTAAGGGTAAACTAACATCTACAGACTAAAGTAGATTAAGCAAGTCTAAAAGTTTCTAAGCACCTGACAGCTGCTACTGGCAAAATAAATATCAACCAGATGATAAAGACTCCAAGATGGAAGATTTGTGTGATACAAAGCTGACATTTCCTGTATACAGTAGTTTCACTTAGGAAAATAGAGACACTTTATTCACATTTTCTGTGTAAAAGCGCTGAGCACACTTTGCATAAACTGTATAAATAGAAGACTGGTCTGTTTTTTTTATTTTACCACTGATGCTCACTGCTTGGTGTTGCATTCATTATAATGGAAGAATAGTTATACAGCAGCACTCTGACTGGCCCACACACATTTTGTGTAGCCCTTAATACTTTTTAAAGACTACTGTACTTCATGGTCCATGCAATTTATGTGACATTAAAGCCTTTAATGTTTTTGTATTTCTAGGACTCCTCGCAGGGCAACTCAGTGTATCAAATCAACATGATAAATTATATTAAACAGAAGTATCCAGAATTGCAAGTGGTGGGAGGAAATGGTGAGTTCACTGAAATAGGAAACACTTCAGTATACAAATGTTGAATATGTACGTATGGCTGGAAATAAAGCTGTACATGTTGTCTAACTGTGCAAACATTTACTGTTTCTATTCTTCCTACAGTGGTCACAGCAGCTCAGGCCAAGAATCTGATCGATGCTGGTGTGGATGCTCTGAGAGTTGGCATGGGCTGCGGCTCCATCTGCATCACACAGGAAGGTACAGGACTCATCCTTCTTATGCACACCCAACACAGAGTACTGAAAGTGGAAAATGAAATTTAATTTTAGATAAGTGGTGAATCTGTAGCACTAAGTTGTAACCTAATAATGGCAAACTGAGAATTTAAATGTAGGGGAAAAAAATGAATTGAGATAAAAGGCATAAATCTGGCTGCTTGCTGCACCCGTTCTGTATCTGGCTATGAGCTACAGTGAGAAGAAAGGGCTATCAGTTGCTAGCGGTAACAAATACCCTGAGACCACTCCTAGTTGTCATGGTGATTTGCCAAGGCCTCTGGTCTGTGTTGCTATGGGGACCGGTCTCTCATGTTCAGACTGGGTCACGTTTACAAAAAAGAACAGAAGAGACGTATTTGGATCAAAATGTCTCTGTTGGTGAAACAGCAGCTTTTCTTATGAAATATACTGATTGCAATTCTTTTTCCCTTAGCTGTCATGTTAAACATGTTTTTTGCCTTCTAGTGATGGCATGTGGGCGGCCCCAGGGGACCTCCGTGTACAAGGTAGCAGAGTACGCCAGGCGTTTCGGTGTTCCAGTCATTGCTGACGGTGGCATTCAGACTGTGGGTCATGTGGTGAAAGCTCTGTCTCTTGGAGCATCGACTGGTGAGATCTGAGAGATTGTGACACACAATGTTGTAACAGTGCAGGGGGAAAATCCTTATCTAATTCTTAGTATTTCATACAGCTTGTTATCCTTAGAGATATCCAGTCGTTATAACAACAAAGCCGTTTATCACAGCAGGGAAGAGGGTAGGTTGTGTAATACAAAAACAGATAAATTTCTCCCATCTCCCACTCCAGTTATGATGGGCTCGTTGCTAGCAGCAACCACTGAGGCTCCTGGAGAGTACTTCTTCTCAGACGGTGTGCGGCTGAAAAAGTATCGTGGTATGGGCTCCCTGGACGCTATGGAGAAAAGCACCAGCAGCCAGAAACGCTATTTTAGGTATGTGGGAGGCCAAATTTGTGCAAATTTTGCAGCATTGTGATCCAGTTGGATGAATATTAATTGGGCCACGTTTCATCCACAGTGAGGGCGACAAGGTCAAAGTAGCCCAGGGTGTGTCGGGCTCAGTCCAGGACAAAGGCTCCATCCACAAGTTTGTACCGTACCTGATAGCAGGTATCCAACATGGCTGCCAAGACATTGGGGCAAAGAGTCTCTCTGTCCTCCGGTGAGCAGTCTGTGTGAACGACTGATTTCTAATACAAACTGAACTTTCATGTACGTTTATATTTACAGTGTTTGTGTCTTTCTCAGTTCTATGATGTACTCTGGAGAGCTGAAGTTTGAGAAGCGGACCATGTCTGCACAGGTGGAGGGAGGCGTTCATGGACTCCACTCGTAAGTCCAGAAACTTACAGCAAAATGCCTCTGCTGCATTACATTATATAGATGCTTGCTGTTACACTTTTGCTGTCTTTGTTGATTCGCTTGTATGTTTTTATTCATTATGTTGCAGAAGAATGGCTTGACCCCAATATTACTGTACTCCCTGTTAGTTGTTGACATGAGCAGTCTGTATAAAAATGGCAAAGAAAAGGGACAATTTAGCAATGAGTACCAATATTTTCAAATTCCGTTTCTATTACCTAAACCAATGGCAAGGCTAGAATATCTGACTTAGGTTTTTCACATCTGGTTGAACACTGAGAAGGTGCCACTAATTTTTGGTACCCACCAGTTCACTCCCTTCAAAGTCTTCACTACACAGACAAGTGATAGATTTAAAGAAAACCCTGAATTGTTTTTTGAAGTGATCTGGTGATTGTTACGCTGTTAGCAGGCATTTTGTTGGCATTATTTGGGTTAGGCTTGTCTACATAAAGCCATTTCAGACATTTTTGTCATTCACCTGAGACTGGATAGAATATCAAGTGACATAATTGATTATAATGCACTAATAAACACAAGACAAATCTAAATTTGCCATGTATCACTTGATTTAACTGTAGCTTATTACCTCTGTCTCTGTATTGTGAACAATTTCTATTATGTTCTATAAGAAGTTACTGCTACAAACAGCTGGAATCAACCAACTAAACTTCAGCTCCTGTTAATGTTTTGTCAGAACTTAGATTACATTAATCAGTGAGTCTTATTAATGTAATCTGTTAAAATCAGTGCTCATTGCTACAAGGATGGTGGCAAGGACAGTGTGTTACGGACAGTTCTACTTGTAACAGATGTGCAGTTATAGGGAAAAAAGGAACTAGAGAGGCATTTTGTGATTTTGACAACAAATTGTGCCTCTGGTGTTCTTTGTTTTGGGACCAGTATTGGTGCTGAAATGTGAAAATGTTCCCCATATTACTTTATACATCTTAACATATGTCACATGTATATCCTATCCAATATGACTGCACACAGTTTAGATGTGTGCCATATTCAAAACGACACAAAAAGGTTACAGGTCCGACCCTGTGAGATTGCTGTCGTGAATTTTACCAAAAAGTAACAAGGGTGCTCATTCACACATGAAACTGACACGTTTAGTTAGCATCAGATTAACAGAGTGCGTGTCTGAAAGATGCTTTAAGAGTAAAACCTCCCTGCAAATCAAAGCAGAGTTGTTCTGTGTTCTCCTCTTTATCCTGTGAATCATTTCCATCTTGATGGAGGTGATCTCTTCCAGGATGACAGATCTCCCATCCATAACCTCAACCCATTTGAACACCTATGAGAGATTTTGGACTGCTGCTTACAGTAATGTGAGATGTGTCTGTTGTACAGCAAGAGTTAAATACAGAGATCACAGGTCCTGTCAGGTGTAGAGTTTCAATCTGAAGAAGCTCTTTGATTAACTTACGGAATATGATATAAGCTACAGATCCTTCTAAGGAGATGTCCTAATCTCATCCTTAGGAAGAGCTTCTGTCTAAAGAATGTAAGATTTGGATGGTAACATGGTATGGGAAACTGTAGGATAAGGTTTAAACTTATAGCCATGACAACTCTTCCACTCTAAATGTGGGAATATCTTTGGAATATCGGTGTCCCATCCCTCCTTTAGTATTCCAGAGACTTAGAGAATCACTTCCAAAGAGCACCGATGCTATTGTGGTGGTCGAACGCATTAATATGTCACTTCTACTTTACTGCAAGACGGTAATTACAGTTGATTTGGTCTCCATACTGTGTCCCTGCAGGTCTCTTTGTTGCTGCCATGACATTACAGATGGACGTAGTAAATTTAACAACAGTTAATGAAAACTTGTTTTAGGCCAAATGCTGATTTTGCCTTTGTGTTTCTTGTTCTCCACAGTTATGAGAAGCGGCTTTACTGAACACCAGAGTTGGAGCACAGATCAGCGGTGCACGTTACATACCCAATCTAACAGTGACCAAATGCTAAATTGCCACTTCAAAAATACGCACCACCCACTACACCCCCCCTCTGCCCTCCCCCGTGTCGTATCCACTGCTGCTCTCTTTCTCCGATCCCAGCCAGCTGATCTGGGGAGCAAAGGGGGCACCGTAGCGAAGTGAGAACCTTCAAACTGACACCCGACTCTGTGAACACCTTGCACTCAAGAAAGTGGCGCATCAGGGTTTTTGGAATGACATACATAACTGTATCTTGAGTATGCAGCCCAACCCCACCCAATTTTGTGAGTGTTGATAGCAGTGTGAGTGCGTGAAGTAAGAGTAGTGTGTGTCTGAGTGTGTGGTATCGTTTAAAATGTGCGTTGGGACAGACAAAGTGAAGGTGCACTGCGTTTATTCGTCCTGTTATTATTAGTGAGGTGAAAACCGCCGTGGTGCAGATCCTATCAGCATCTTTTTTTGGCTATTTTTGGGATTCACGCTTACCAGCAAGCTCCCTGTAGAAGCCTCACGCATCCCAGTTCTTAAACACACTTGTACATACGTGCAGAAATCAAGACAAACACTTGTCTCTCTGTGTGCAGTGTGCCAGTCCGTCACACCATTTCAAGTCTTCACCGATATATGCTACTTGGAGAGTAACTGCTTATACTTAAGCGCATATTGTTTACTTGGTGTATTGTGGTTTCTGAGGTACGAGATATTGGTCATGGTTGTTATCTTGTCAACTTTGTATCCTTCGGTGTCACCAGAAGTCAGTACAGACCCACAGTTTTTACCCCTGTGGACATTCATTTACCCCTCGAAGACATGCTGAGCCAAACAACCAGTGTCCCGTCTCAGTGCAGAGAATTCATAAGTTAAGCATGAAAGGGACCAAAAAGCTGAACATCAGGTATGTTTAAAATGAAATCAAACTAAAATATATCAATCAAAAATAGTTGCTAAAGAGGAGAATGACAACTTCTTTGCCCATAATTTGAATACTTTTAGATAAAAACGACTTTATATCAAACCTGTATAGTCTCTGGGGGCTTTGAATTGAGCATGAAGGGTTTTTGATATGCATGTTTGTTTTTTCACTAAGCCAAACATGGCTGTATTTATATTCTGCTTTAATTGCATACATACTGCCAAGTGTATTTACACTTCCTTTGACACGCTTCTTTTGTAACTCCCAAACCAAAATTGGTGCAACAAGTTGCTCATTACTTTGTCACTCATTCCTTCCTGCGCTTTCATGACGTGGCATAGGCTCTCTGTAATTTTATTTCTGATATATTTGTTTCTTTTCACCAGAGATATGCCTTGAAACAGGGATAGAAACAGGGCTGCACATGACAGCTCAGTGAAAATGCATTCAAATGCATAATGTTACACACCTTCTCGCCTCCTTTTTCTTACTTTAAAACGCTTTCGCTCTGTTTGTTACCATTGAGCTTATGTAGGGATAGGCTTTTCTAACATTTTCATACTAGACATTCTTTTTGCCAGATGTTGTTTTTTTGTTTTGTTTTTTTTAAATAAAATGTCCTGGATTGTATGAGTTGCTTTCTCTAACCTGCTAATGTACTTTACCCTGCACAGGGTTCACTTGACTAACAAAGATCTTGCAACTGGACTGAATTGCAAGGAAATGTACATGAAATATATGAAGAAATATATACCTATATTAGATGGAAATGACTGCTGCTTGTTTTCAGTTTCCCACCTAAAGAGGTAATTCAGGTTTTTAAAATGTCTTATTTGTCAAGTACTGAGTCCTGTTAGTCCATCTAAAAAGCACAACTATAGTGACATGTGAGATATTTTATTTTTTGTGTTGCTTTTTTGTATGATTTCAGCTTCACAACAGTTGCCATAACACTTGTAAGCTTTTGCAACCTACAACCAAAACGGCAAGAAAGCTCTTTTTAGATGGACAGTAAAGACTCAGTATTCTGTAAATCCATTAGGAGATTTTGAGGAATATCACTTCAGAACATGTTTGCAGTAAAACACTCAACAGATGATAGTTGCTTTTGCTGTTCAATATGGAAAAGAGGAATAAATAAATAAAACCGTTTATGTCCTACTGTCTTTTTGAACAGGAGTCATAAAGCCAGACCTCAAAGAGAAGAAGCCAAGCATTACAAAACAAACTTTATTAAACAACGTGTTGAGCAAAGTTATATTTAAACATAAATAAATTAGTAAGCTGGTCATACAAGATGCTGTCTGGATCATTATATAGACGCACAAGATAAATGTAGTGTGCTTTATACCAGTAGAGGGCGCTGGTGCACCATAACTGCAAGTAAGATGCTTATTGGTATGTGGAGTTTCAACTTAATTTGAATCTCATTCATTCAACATGAGATTTTAAGATATTCAGCAGAATTTGAAAGGGTATGACCTCAGTAGTAATTAAATAAGTGCTTAATTCAGTCACAGTACTATATTGGAATGTTTGAATGCAATAAAAACATTTGTACAAATCAGTTCTTGTTATATCACCACTCAGTAAAATGTTACTATTATTTTGACTGTATCAAACTTCACCAGCCTTTTATCAAACATGTAAAAGTTACAAATTACCTTTTGGCTTTTGACATTCTTGGCACTTAGACCCTCACTGACATTCAATAGTAACACATTTAGCTCATCAAACTTCCGAAAACTTTACTTTGGCAGCTATTATGGTATCTGCAAAGCTACCATGCACTATCAAATAGTGTAAAAAATCCTTGACAGTCAACCTCCTGCACAAACCAGACACTCTTCTTAAGTCCTCAGTATCACTCTTGTTTGACCAGACTCCTTTATAAATCGATAGTCTCACTGCAGATGCTCAAGGCATCGATTTGTCTGCAGACGCTGATGAATTCCTCCTGCACAGATCGGTCTGCCTCAATGGAGATGTCCAGGTCCAGGCTCTCCTGTGAGGCCGCACCCAGTGTTTGATACTGCCTCTGTGGGTCAGAGGACACCACGTGGCCTGAGTTACTTTGCTGGAGAAGCTGCCGTGCTTGTCTCTCTGGGCTCGGACAGAGAACCAGCGATGAGCTTTCCATGGAGGCTCGGTAGAGGGAACAGGAGGAAGAGCTGCCCCTCCAACGCTCAGGTGAGGAACAGCTGGAGGAAGAGCACAGGGAGGGAGAATGCGGATCACCTTTAACACCGTCATCTTTAGACGGGGAGCAAGGAGGCTTGGAGGACATTTCCACACAAGAGGAGGTCCGATACAGGCCAGGGTCAGCTGAGAGAGGATCACTGAGCCCGTTGCTGGGAAGTGTCCAGTGGTTGTTTATAGACAGGTCACTGCAGCGACCAGGCCGAGAAGGGCTGAAGAGGCTCATGGGAAAGAGGGCCTCGCTGAATAGTGCCTCGTCTATGCTGCGGCGCAAGTTGATGGGCGAAGGTGGCCGTAGATCTGTGGTGGAGTCGCTAGTGAATGAAGATCCACCTGATGGCTCTCTGCCTCCTGCATCCTCTGGTTTCTCTGAACCCTGGAAGTCCAAATCCAGATCCAGGTCTCGGTATGCCAAGGCGCGGTTGCTGTGGTAGAGGAGGTCCAGGCCGTTCAGACTGCTTCCAAGCCTCTCATCCACCAGAGTGTAAAGAGGAAGGCTCTCCGTCTCTCCAAGACCAACAGTGTCAACGATGGCGAGCTTTTCCTGCTGGCTCAGTGTCCACTGGTAGCTTCCAGGCAGGATGGGTGACTTGGTCGCCAATAGTTCAGTCCAGCAGCTTCCAGCAGCTGGAAGGTGATCTGAACAATAGACTGGCTGAGCAACCACCAAGGCTAAGGTGAGACAAACCCCGAGCTCACACAGCCTGCAGCTGAACTGGAAGGCCCACCATGGCCAAGGATGGAAGACCTCCTCTCCACCTGCAACACCCATCGCATTGAGCATCGCGTATAACTGAAGTCCTGCACATGCTAGAGAAAACAATGCTGAGAGACAAACTGTTACAGCAGCTCGGTCCCAGTCTCGGCTCTCAGCAAAGGGGCAGCGGTTGTAGCGTTCAGCTGGAGTCGGAGATGTGTTGTTCAGGTGGTAGATGTGCTTTGAATCTGCCCGCACGTAGATGTAGAACACAAAATAAGCTGCAGAAAGAAATGTTGCCAGAGCCACAAAGGCTCCACGGGAGATAAGTGAAAGAAAGAGGCACAGGGGAGGCTTTTGCTGGTAGAATTTCAGTAATGTCACCGGACCGAATGCAGCACCGAAGTGCAGGACGACCAGGCAGGCCAGGAAACAGGGTCTCTGGAAGGCCGAGTAGGAGAGCTGCATTCTTGAGCGCATGGAGAGGAGAAGGAAAACCAGACCGAAAGCTGCAGTGAGGCAGGGGAAAGGTGCTTCGTAGAGCATCAGCGAGGCCTCCGTGGAGGGTAAGCGGTCCTGGTGGCCGTAGGCATCATAGAGGAGAGAGAACGATCTGGTGCAACCGGCAGCTAGAAGGAACAGGCTGACCAGGGCGAAGTAGCCACATCCAGACGGGCATCGGAGTGGCAGGCAGAGCAGATTGAGCGCTGAGGCTAGCGTCAGCATGGCAAAGACGCATCCTGCACCGTAAACATGTGCCTCCCAGGCCAGGCCCCAGGCTGCCATGGCGCTGTTCCAGTCCGTGTACAGGGGCACCAACATGGGTGGAGCTGGGATCAGGAAGGGGTTGTTAGACTGGTTCATGGTGGTGGTGTTTTGTGTGGGCTTGATGTTGGAGGTGGTCATGGAGTCCCAGGTGTAGGAGAAGTTGCAGATCCCAGAGTGCTCTTTATTGCAGTCTGGAAGGAAGGTGGCGTCAGTGTCTGCGGGGTTGGACATCCAGTCTTCGGTGTACAGAGGAATTTGTGGAGTTTCTCGGAGAAAACCTGAAAAGAAAAGAGACATAATTTGAATCAAATTTACTATGAATAACTCCGAGGATATGGCATCAGCTTAGAGATAGCAATAACTGTAAACGTCTACTCCTATATCACATCAAGGCATGCTAATTGTATGCTCAAGAGAATACATGGAAGCATTTAATCAATGTTGAAACTGAGCTGTAGAGCAAATTGGCTCTGATCCAGGATGGTGAAAGAGTGCTGTTCTCCTAATGTGCTAATCCTGAGTAAAAGCTTGTAAGAAGGCAACTTCAAACTGAACCAGTGTGCGTGTGTGTGTGTGTGTGTGTGTGTGTGTGTGTGTGTGTGTGTGTGTGTGTGTGTGTGTGAGATCAGCCCACTCAGAACCACAGAGCTAGTTTTTCTTGCTTTACGTAACCCATCTGGAGTTTCCATGCGAGTGTAGTTAATTATGATTGTGTCAGACGCGTTTGAGTGCTGCAAAGGAAGTGGTTCAGCTTTGGAAATGAAAGAGTAACCACGTATATATGTGTTTGTGTGAAATATTCAAGAACGCCTGCAAAGCTCATCTACGCCGCACGCATTTATACAGCTTAATTACTGGAGGATGACTTGAATGGGATGTACACGAGTCACTCCACACAGCATAATGTCTCACAGATGAGCAAAAAGATTTTTCTTTGTCCACATCACCAAGCTTCACCTTCTTGTTCTTTTTCATAAAACGCAACCGAGAGAAAAGACCTTTACCAATAGTGGCAGCTAGTAAACCTCACCCTCATAAAGAGAATCTATTCCAGTACGACAGAAAAGAGGCTGCATCCAAGTGATTTACACACACACAGGCTCATCAGTCATTTCGCTGCAGGCCGGCTTATCAGAGACAATAAGTCCTCCATAAAGAGCCAGGTGCTATAATGGACCACAGTGACAGGGACAAACGGACTGGATAAACTGACAGCACAGTGAATCACACGGCTGACAGGTTTAGTGAAGTGGACACTCATACATATGGTTTGCAATCAGTTTGATGTCAGTCAATGGCATTTTTATCGATTAAAAATTTCGTTAAGTACAGTCAAAAAAAGCCCAGCCATAACTTTTGTCTAAAGCTGCGAAAAACAGTGCTCGAAAGGCATTTAGAGAAACCCGGAAAAAACATTATGTATGGTGGTAATGTTATGTGCCAGTTTAAGAACATAGATGTGCCCACATCAGCACCACAAAAGCCACAAATCTTTGCGTGTAGGTTTGAAGATGTCTCACTTGTTTCTGAAGTAAAGCTAAAAGCGGAATTCATGTGGTTTAGCGTTTTTGCTTTAAGTCTGTCTCACATGTCTTTTATAGGATGTATTCCTGTGTTTCCCATCCCACCCAGTCCTGCTCCCCTAATTCGCTCTTTTGTTTATTATTTCCCTTCAACACCCGCCTTCAAAAGGGGGAAACTCCCATAGGTGGGTTTGTTATTTTTAAACTAGGACAGCGTCACTACTCTCTTTGACTGCCCTGAATTTTATAAGTCTCTTCCCTTGCCTTATGTTTCCCTCTTTTTCCACATGTATAGACCCAATGTATAGCAGCTGCTATTTCTATTCTGTTTAATATGTCCACTTGATGCTGAGATGCAAAAACCATTTCACTCTGACTCATTTTAATGTGTTTCCCATAGTCTGGTTCTCTGTGTGCAGCTCTTTGGGCGTGTATTCGTGCATTTGCATGTGCTTGTACGGTACTGTTGATGTTCAAGTACCCCTTATGAACACAGCCGTGCTCTCTTTGGCCTCAGATCCTCCTGAGTGGTTTCACAAGTGCTTCAGCACCTCTCCACTGTCTGCCTGTTCTTTGACTTCATCATTATTCCTTATTTGCCTCCTGACCTCAGAGCTGAATCACAGTCCCGGGTTGTGATGAAAACGTCAAGCTTGAGGAAATATGACCTCTCAGCCAGCTGCCCTTGCATCTGTCAGCGTGATGCAGCAGTTTTATTTCACACCGAATTCTGAGCTGTCCTCAGCTTAATCATTTCCTCAACAGGAGGAAAAAAAAACAAGAATAGATTTTTTTCTGGGGTTTTTGTGTTTGCGCTGATGCAGTTTTTTTTTAAATTAAGGCCCAATGCAAAATGCTGTGGAGATAGCTCCCTTATGCATCTTTCTCCTAATGATCAGCTTTTTATTGTACTATGTTGTTAAGAGCAATATGGCAGGGAAGAGAGTTAGATACATGTGTGAGCATCAGTCAGTGCATTTAGAGATGCCACACATGCCTGGAAAGTACAAGCTGTACGGCCATTAGTTAAGCAAACAGACGAAACAACCTGTTCCACACTGAAATTTAATTTGCCAGACAGGAGAGACTGGATTTGAACACACTGTCCTGAGGTGTCTGGAACACCCATGACATTTTAGACTAATGAGACAAATGAGAGAAAACACTTAGGTCATGAATGATGGAAAATAAGCAAATATTTATTTAAGAATAAACTAAAATAAAAATATCTAAGAAATCCAACATTTGCTGTCATTTATTTTTAAAGCGATTTATTCTATGATAACTTTGTCGTAATGCACAGTATTGTTAAGTTCTTTCTACTTCTAGCCATGGTTGTGCTGTTTCCATAGCGATGCAGGATTTTATAGTTCAGTGAAAAATTAGGCCATAGTGAGTGAAAATGTGACTTTTCACTCCAATTTCTGGACGTTTCTGTGAAGAGCAGAAACGCCCAGAAATTGATTGGGGATTAACTACGCTAAAAATAAGAGTCTACAGCTACACTAGCAACTCTGTGAGGTTGTACTTTGGCACAGCAGCAGTTTGAGCTGAATGCTAACACCATTTAACTTACATTGGCAACAGTGACATTAACATGCTAATGTTTAGTTTAGTTCACTAGTTTACAACACAGGGACCATGCCCAACACAATTATGCAGCCAGAGTTAGCAATATAGCTAATTTACATCTGCAGTAATATTTAGCATGATCACTATTTTAACTTAGCTTCAGCATCTTAGCTTGCCAATTAGCACAACATAAATACATATCTGAGTTTGATGGTGTTTTAGCATATTTGATCTTAAGCCAAAATACTGGAAAAATGAAACGTTCTGTCTCAGAAATCAAGGTGATCCAACCAATAGGTGAGAAGGCATTCAATATAATACCACAAATGTCAACCTCATGGTAGCATTAGAGGAAATTATGTGGATTCACTGTCTGTAACAAACCTGGTAAATCCTGACTGGAAAGGCAATGCATTCCCTTTTGATGAACCAATAAAAATCGACAAATAAATCAATGACAACAATAATCATTCCATCCAGCTGTTCACTGAAACAGTAATGGAACTACTTGTTTGTTCAATCTCCACAGTGAATCAATGGAAAATGCATGACATTTGTCTTCCTGACCCTCAAATTAGAAAGCAAAAATCAGCTGACCTATGTTTATTTTTGTTGAAAGTTGTAACACTAGCAGTCTAAATTTAAAACATCTCATATGCCATTTCTCTTATAACCCTACACTACATGCCTGCCAAGACAATGCCATCTTATCATAACAGACAGGAGCTGTGTGGGAAATGTGGCTGCAGTGTAAAACAAACACACAGCTGCAGGCGTTTTCAATGTGGGGGCCACTGATAAAGTAGGTGGGACTGAGCATCAATGACTCGTCTGCCCATTTGTTTACTTTCCAGGGCGATGGCTTAGATGCCACTGAGTCGGACTGAGTGGAAAACGTGACGGGCAATGAATTAGCGCCATGTTTTGCTGCCCCGCTCGTGTCAATAAATGTCACATCTGAGCTGCGGGGCCGACCGAGCGGCCTGAACGGGGTTTGGTATGTGGTGGTGGCTGCAGTACAGGGATGGATCAGAGCGTTACGATCCACTGCATGCCGCTCGGTCATCTGACACATTCCTGTGGGAACAAGTCTCCCATGCCAGGCACAGCTGACACATCTGCTGGAGGCCGACACACACAGAAAGCAAAATCTGTGGACACCAACTGAGAGGCCACAACTAATAAACAATTACAACGTTTAATCTTTTAAAGACTTGGCATGAAGTCAACATTTTAAAATGACGAGGAAAGCTCTGCTGCTTGTTGAAGGTTAGGGTTTACAAAATGCTAGCAGTTCAATGAAACTGTACTAACTGTAAGTGTGGTAGTGTATCAAGCTAAATGCTAACAAATTATGAAAAATGCAGTACACTTTGCAACAAATACCAGAATTTCCCACCAATATACATTTTGCTAGATGTAAGCTAAGCTTCTGTTCTGGCCATTCTGACCCACAATCCTTGTTGGAAGATACATCATACATGTGTTACAGCATATTGCACAAGTTTTAAAAAAATTTTTAAAACAAATTTGAACCCTCAAGGACACCAGAATAACTCATTTCGAACTTCGACTGGGATGAGTATATGAGCAAGACGTTCAAGACTTAAGGTATAATATTATGATGAAGCAGTCCGAGTTGTATGCAATCTGCATGCAACTGTACTTTTTAATGGTGGTTGCGGCCTCACATTGCTGGACCATTCTCTAGTGCTGATGCAGTACTGAGCAGAATGGTCTGGCAGCACCTCTTTATCAAACAAGCTCTGAAGTGTTTGTATTTTTTTAAACCAATCACAGTCATCTTTGGTGGGGCTGAGAGCAGGATGCAGGAAGCCTTTACTTGCAGGTTGAGGCTAAATCCACCCTAATATGTTTAAATTTGAAAAGAACCTCTGTCTGATGAGTGTTTAAACACCATACATACACGCCTGAAAGCGGATAACGCCACCAGACACGGAAATTATCACAAACTGCTTGAATAACAGTTTGCTTCCTGCGCATGTAGGTGACAGCATCATCAAATGCAGATTTCAACTGAGATGCGTTTTAGAAATTAAAATGCATTAGTGTGGACATTTGCCCACCCATCTGGCTACACTGACGCTGCTCGATTAATTTCTGTATTTACCAACTTTCATGCCAGCGAATTCATAGTTTCTCTAACTGCAAACTGCTAGTATTTACAATAATCAGCATATTAATTTAGCACATTAACATGGAAACCTTTGATACTAAATACAAATTATTGCTGGATGGTGGAAATGCTATTAGTCTTGCAAATGTCATAAACTTACTCTTTAAAAGATTACATTGATATTCAGTCACATGTTGTTGAGCCAAAGTATTGGTAAAGTTATAAAAATGAACTGCTCTTTTCAGTAGTGGGCCTTTAACCATATTTCTCCAGGTTTACAACAACAACAACTACAAAACACAGTAAAACTGGATATTCACCACCTGTAAGAATTACCTGCTCTAGTCATAGGTGAGTGTAGGCGTCACCCACTGAGAGCTCAGACCCACCCAATGACAAAACATCAAATCTGAATTAGTCAAAACCAATCAATACATATTTTTGCATTTTTTAAAGATGATATATTCATTACAGCTGAAAGCAAAACATTTAATGTGTTTGGCTTTTGTTTACCATTTCGTACTATTTTTTTCTGAACAGTAGATGCATTTTGTGTGAGAGTGTGTGTATGTGTATGTGTGTTTTTTTGTAAACCTGTGGGGACGTCACCTGTCAATCATCCTCACCTGTCTGTCACTCACGCGCACCTCAGAGTGACGTTAGCTAAACATGCTAGCTGCCTGTAGTTAGCCTCCGGTTCATATATAACGTAGAAAAATGGCACATTATTAAAAGCTGACACGTAATAGGACCGTGAGGAAGAGAAAAAGTTCCTTCTGAGGTCCTGTTCGGTAACCGGGGCCGTGACGGGAGCTATTTCCGCCGTCACAGAGTGTAGTGGACCGATGCTAATTCATACATAAATCAACCTGTCAGCAGTTACTTTTCCCCAGCGGTGGACCGGAAGGCGCTAAGAGGACAGGTTGCTAAACCGCAGTGACATATCCCAAACCTCAGAGCATCACTGGTGACACAGACTCGACTTTCCTTATGTTTTCACTGAAAAACAGCAGACCAAACTGGACTACAGTCAGATAAAATCAGTGGCTACGGTGCAGACAACACACAGGTAAAATATTTACATTATTTGCTGGCTTATAGGAGCAAATGCCTAAGCATCTTCCTCAGGTGTGTGTTTATTTGGCCTCTGAGCCAGGCTGACACACTGTTGTATTGCATGAGCATATGTTAAACTTATTTTTTATCAGTTTTTTTTTTTTTTGACATTTTGGCTTGTGACAGTCAGAAAAACAAATGCATATTAATGATGGCTGCATTCATTTGGAGGAAGTCTATCTTTTGTTCATGCTGGGTCACTATCATGTCTTACTGAGAGGCTTAATGGAACTGAACACCACTTGTGCTTTACCTAAAGGCTGTGCTCCAATATACAGACAAACAGACCATATAGTATGCTAGACAAAGGTTTTGGATGTCCCAATTCATAGTATGTTAAATTAGATATGCCCTGAAATACCAAGCATGCAAGCCAGCATGTTTTTCTGGCCATGCTGACCCACAATCCTGTTTTCTGACAGCTCATTTTGCATTACAGACTGCAATGGTCAACGGTTAAGGTGCAATATTATGACAAATGTAGTATGGGCCAGTTGTATGCATTCTGCATGAAATGGTACGTATACTTTGTGAGGGCAGCCTCAGAACGTACTTACAAGAAAGTGTTTGGAATGCCGCCAAAATGTCTGCTGTGAAAAAGGTCCTGGTGTGTTCCAAACATAGACTGTATTTCAAAGATAAATGTAGCCTTCAGGTCTGAAAAATGAAGCCAATTTGGTTGACATACACCTGAGTTCTTTCAAAACACCAGCAGTGTGTGATTCCTGTGGTTGCTAAAAGAAGTCAGATTTTATAGATGATTCCTTTGATCTGTTACCTCTATAAGCATTTCCTCATGAGTTTATGGTATCAATCGCTAGTTTCAAAACTTTCTGAACTCATCATGATGTTAATTTTGTAAATTATGATCCCATTTAGAGTAGAATGTAGGATAAATTAAGTTATGTTTTAGAGCGGGGCACACTTGTGATTGTCAGACTGTTAATGTACCACCATGTATGATGTCCATGAGTTCTCAGTCTGTTGCACTGCTCGCTTGTTATGTTCTGTATCAAAAGCCTCACATGGTGATGGCTAAATACCAAACTCAATCAACTTTTATCTACAGTACACTGTTTCAATACCCATACAACCTCAATATTTAGTATGCCAAAAAAAGCTGTCATATACCAAAAAAGTAATTTACCAAAAAATATTTAGCAGTGGAAGGAGGCATCACTTTAAAGTCACTTATTTGGTATATTATGATGAAATCATATGTCCCAATTTTATGCATATTGCATGCAGTAGTACAACTTTGTAAGCACATCTGCAGTACATCCTGAAAGATAAAAGTAAAACTATGCAGTTTAGAATGCAGGACTGGTGTTTAAGTTCAAGGCTGCTGCTGTTGTCCATGCCAGCTGAATGTGGTTGCATATGTTTGCAGGTACTGGGAGAGGCCGGCTGTTGCCACACCCTCTATCAGGTGTTTGTTTGAGGCTATATCCTTCCTTTTTCATTAAAAAAACAAACAAACAAAAAAGCTCTTTCCAGTTGAATGCTCAGCATAATTTCAGAAATAATCTCTGTTCATCCTAATACGCCTAAAATGGATAATGCCACCAGACATGGGAATTGTTGCAAATCACTCCAATAATAGCTCGTCTCATACACATGTAGACGTAATTACCACAGAAGTTAACTGTACAACAAGATCAGCAATGCCTGTAATTCATCGTCCATGCTGAGTTATCCATAAATAGTCAAGAATGATATCTATGTTTTGCTCTGAAAATGTGTGATAGAAGCGTAACAATTCAGGGAAGGACACACTGACTGATACGAGCCAATCAGGAGACTGACATGCGCTTTGTTGCTTCTCAAAGTTTCAGTTTCCACTTCTCCAGACTAAAGCAGGAGTTATCAAACTAAAAAGGGTCAGCAGTTAATGCTTAAAAAATGAAAATTAGTATAGACCACATTTGTGCTGCCAAGGTAAGGTTGAAGAAAAACATTCTGTGAGGAACCATAAAATCTGTAGCCACCAAATTTAATGACAATTCATCCAATAGTTGCTCAGATCCACAAATATGAACTTTGTGATGGTACTTGAGGAAAAGTGAAATGATCACCAAAGTCTGTAGGATTCCTCATTTGTGGACTAAGGATTTGTTTTTAAGATTTCATTCCTGTAGCTACACAATGCTAGCATGACATAAAATTTACATCAGCATGGTAAAATTCCAGGTTAATTCCTCTTTCACGGCAGCTGAAGTGTGAATATTAACATGACTTTCAAATTGATAGCTTAGTATAAATCAAAAGTTGTCTTAAGTCAGTTCTGTCAATTGTTAATAAAGGCCGACAGCACACGATAAATCAATGAGCAAACACACAGTGGAAAAGCTATTAGTGCACAGGGCTGTATTTACGTCTTCATTTCTTTCAGTCCTGCTAATAAATCTTGAAAGGTCTCACATGAGGCACCTAACCTGTAGACCGGCTGAGCTAATAAAGCAGAAGGATTCGTCTGCTGTTACATGGACTACAACTACCCCACACTCTTGCTTAATTGGCTACCTTTGCGTTGATTCCGCTTAATGAAACTGAGGACTCCATGTAGTTTTCATCTGATTGCCTTCATTTTCAATTTGGCTCACTGCAGAAAAAGCAATTTAGCAGGAGCTGTTGGAGAAGTCAAATCCCGCATACTGACGAGGGGCCAGTTGTGTGTGTTGGGAAATGTGAAACTGAGGTTTTATCTGCTTCTGAAACAGTTTGATTCAATGCAAAAACAATTGCTGTGAGCCCGTTAAAGCAAACAGAAGAGTTTGTACGACAACTGTAAATATGCACAGCCGGTATGTTCGGCAGCAGATTTTTGCTTTAGGGAGAACACAGTCTAGTATCATGTGCACAGAGTAGTGAGATTGTTTGACTCACTTATTCGTGACACACCAAACTAAACAGCCCCGTGGCATCTCATCATCAGCATGTGGCACATTTGACAGGTCTATTTTTGAAAATCACTTGACAGCATCTGCTATTCTGGGATGAGGTAATGTGGGTTACATCTGCTCCTGTGAACTGGGCCAAAAGTGGCTTCAAGATGGTGGACTAATGTATAAGAATTATACCTTTAAATTGTACCAGTTTTTAGGGATTATGACAGTCTTAGTCTAGAATAGTGGTAGTAATTCATAATTAGTATGAATACATGCCTTGAAAAGATGAGGAGTAAATTTTTCAGACTAACATGTACTGTCTGTGTCGTCAAAGCCTTATTATTATTATTATTATTATTATTATTATTATTATTATTATTATTATTATTATTATTATTATTATTATTATTATTATTATCTTGTTATTATATGCCATCAGACTTCACGCTGCCATTTTAAATGACATGTTCTTTCCTTGCAGTGATGATTGGCACTTAAAACTATTTTGAGTCAACTCCACATCTACCTCCCTGCTGCCATGAACACTCACTAGACACTAATCCGCTGCTGAAAATAGTCCCTCAAAAATGATGAACTGTTTGTAAAACTCAAACTGTGAATAAGCTGTGCTTGGGGCTAACAGCCACAGACAGGATGAGTTTGAAGTATTGAGAGATGGTGATAGTTTTAGTTTTGTTGACAGATGGTTTCCATCCAAATGTAGCTCGAATTATATCCGAATTCCCAGAAAATCTACAAAAGAAAGTGCATTAGCGTCTGTTTTTATGCACTACCATGATGCGAACATCAGGCTCATTAAGATAAACAGCTGGTGGAGTAAATTTTCCATTCTGGTGCCATTTAAATATTGCAGAAGACGAGGGATATAAACTAAAAGCCAGCCAAACTTAACACGGGGGAAAACAATGTAATAGATTTGTCAGAGATGTGTAATTCATTATTGTTGTATGTCTTAATTTGAGTAATGTTACTATCTTCTTATTGCTCCACACAGATCTGATGTGTGTCTTGTCTTCATTGGAGCACAAAGCTTTTTTCGGGCTGTAGTTTCAAGGCTGGCTGGTTGGATTGGGTGATATGCTCTCATCTAGTCAAATTCTCATTAGTCAGACAAACGATGGTGTTAGATCCATAAAGAGAAAAGTGCTACATCAGTAACCTCCCATGATGATTTTGCTATTTTTGGTGGTGGGAGGAAAAGAGTACACACGAACTCGCCCTACCTAACAGAAACTGCTTTTCCTAACTTATTTAATATTTACTCAACGCTTACTCAGAGTTGGCTCCAAACTGTTTGACACCATGCAACATAAGTAGTCGGTGTGGCTGCATTTTCCTAAGACAAATGGTCAAAAAGTCTAGTGTAAACTTTACACAGCTCAACAAGCAAATAAAATAGTGCACAATTTTTCATACAAATGTGGGCAGGTTCACGCTGGTTGGCTGCCAGACTGTTGTAATTTGAATATATCATAACTAGGATAAAATGATTTAAGAAGCTGCAAATACTAGCTTGTCATGCATATTTGTAATTTATCTAGTCTAAGGATATAAGGCTAGTAGGTAGACGCTGTGGCTGGTTTAGTTAATGTACAGATAACGTGCAGATTTTCTTTTTCCCCTCATGAACAATCAATTGGTTAAAAAGTAGGTACAATTTTAGTTGATCAAGATTCTGTTTGCTCGACTATAGCCCGACACATTTGGTTTATTTGCAAAGTTTTTTTCCACTGAACTATGTTAGACTTTGTGGTCATGGACCTTCAGTTACCTGCAATATTTGTACCTAATAGGTTTCTGTGCTTCATCTTTAACAAGGATGTAAATCAGACATGCTATAAGAGCCTCTTGACACCCTGCCATGAATGGATTCCAATGCAGAATAAAAAAAATAAAATAAAATTACTACTGCAGCAAGGAACTTCAGTGTGTTCTCATTGTTTAATGGAAACTCTTGTTATTGGATAGAGAATTATTTATCTGACAGACAGTACAGAGAAATATTTGTTCAGTGGGTGGGCACTGTTCCCTGTCTTTTCTGTTCTCTAAAGTCACAGATTGAATGGGCAGTTTTCTCCTCCCATTGGAAGCAATTAGTAGCTTCAGGGAAAGGATGCAGGGTAATTGTTCCTCCCAGTCCTTTGACAGATTTACAGATACTGAAACAGCTACAGGATGGCTTATGAAACAAACAGCATGCAGCGTTTTTATCTGTCCTCCTAACAGCATGACTTTGTAAACACATGCTTAAAATGGATTGGATTTTGAAGTTAGTTGCAGTGTTTGTTTACATCTCAAGGGATGTGTTTGCTCACCTGTGCTCTGTGGCTGGGATGTTGTCAGCAGCTTAGCGGATGGCGTGGAAATGTCTGCCAAACTAGTGCCACCGTCCCCATCTGCAGCCGAGGGAACCACACCTTCCTCATCCTCCTTATCCTCTTTGCCAGGCAGCTCTGGGAACACACATGGAGTTTAACCCTGAATGATCTCAAAGCGATCA
Organism: Amphiprion ocellaris; assembly: GCF_022539595.1. Lineage (NCBI taxonomy): Eukaryota > Metazoa > Chordata > Actinopteri > Pomacentridae > Amphiprion > Amphiprion ocellaris. The sequence continues at coordinate 13,624,459 of NC_072786.1, forward strand.
GGAGTACAATTTACTTCACACAGCATTGTAGCTCCAAAGTAGTCTGAGTAAAACAGATTAGTAAATCTGGAGCTTGCCAAAAGAGAGTTTAACCCTCCCCGTTCTCTGCTCACAGCACATCTGAGACTTAACACTGTAGAAAATGAAAGGACTATATTTCTTAACCCAGTTCTGTCAGGGATCGGGCTATCATCCACTTAGTTGTACTCAGTCATCCATAGCACAGTAGACCGGGCCTCTGTGGTCTAATTACATTGACATCCTTATGTGTATGTGCATGGGTGTGTACATCCTGGTTCATCACAAAGCTAGACTCGTTCTTAGTGCTACAGTGAAGCTCAAGAAAGAACATTTCATAGAGAGCACAAAAAGAGAGAAAAAAAGAGATGCAAGACAGATGGCAAGAGATAGAGAGAATGACAAATTAAAACTATATGACAGGGACATCATTCTTTTTTCCCTTCGGGTCAGTTTGGTTCAGTCTCAGAATATGTTTTTACACTCAGCCCCCCACTCAGGAATTGTGTGTTTTACAATGTCGCCATTAATGACACCAGATGAGATATGGGGCAATATGCAGTGAATTAATCTGCAGGGAGGAAATGAAGAGCTCACTCGTTGATGAAGCGAGGGACAGTAGGTTCTGTTTTAGATTATAGCTTCAGAATTTATATTAATAAAAGTACCAAGACAGAATAGTGAGGAGGATAATGAGTGAGGAAAAAAAACATCATAACGAGTACAAAGCAATGCAAGCTACTATCTTAGGATATAATCTAGGTCATGTTCATAGCTCCCAAGTTAATCGTAAGTTTTACAAGACTCTGAAGACAAATCCGCTTCACTTTATTGCACTGTTGACTCCTACACAGCAAGTCTTAGCCAAATGAGATGGAGAGTAATGACGAACAAAGTTAAGTACTGCACATGAATGCACCTGCACACACACAAATGTCATCTGGAGTAAATCTGAGGCAATCCCAAGTATAAATCCCAAGTCTTTAAAACCTGGGACTTGAAAGTCAGACCTTTAAGCACTCAAGGGTAAATCAGTCACTTTATGATACGGAGCAATATTTGAACTGAACAAGTTCCAATTTTAATTGTGTTTTGTTTTGTACTGGTGTGAACATGAACAGTTTCAGTGACTCAATTATGCCATTTTGCTTAAAAACCATATTTAATTTTAAAACACAGACATATTGCTGACTGTCTTAGTTTTTGTATCTCAAAGCTTTTTAAGAAAGGGTAACTTATCTATACAAAAGATTATTAGTTGCAAAAATATTTTGGTCAGATTTAAAAAAAAAAAACAAAAAAAAACTTATATTAGGAAATATGTGCAAAAAGTTTACATCACTGACATTTTTTTTGCAGTCAAATCTTTTACATGAATGAATTGTAAGTATCCCCTATCAAATACAGGTCATTTTAATGATGCAATGTCAAAACTTCATTAGGTAGTCCATTTCTAGTAAACTGTAAATTATGCTTATGCACATTATTTGCTTGTTTTTCTGATTATCGTAAAACTTTTTGTAGTTTAGCTGAAAACTTGAGGCTTAAAGGTCCCATGTCCATGTTTGCATGTCTTAAAGCCTTTGAGGTATAAAATGATAGCTGTCAAAATATGAGAATGTTTGCTGCTGCTATTCCTAAATCACAGACACAACACTGATCACAGCAAACACGGCACACAGGCAGCATAAAGCAGAGTGGTAGATACGAGGTCTAGAAAAGTTGCGTTCTAGCACTGAAAAAAAATCTCATCTTTGCAAAGAAACCGTAATTTTGATATATTCTTGGAATACTTTGCTACTTGAAAGTATTAGAAGCAGAAGTTCTGATCTCACTCACTAATTCATGTCTCTGTCAGCTGCTGTTCGGTCAGCTGTTTTGCTCTGTGCTGTCAGCTATGAGTGCAGAGAGAGTCTTCTTCCTGAAGGGGGCGTGGACAGCAGCAGACTTTGGGGACAATTGAGTCTTTAATTTAATTGCTGACAAGGGTCACAGTATGGCACCTTTAAATAGGATATTCAACTGCAGCTGTTTAGATCTGTGGTGCAGACAGCAGTACAGGTATCTGTAGTGTTAGATGAAATTACAGTAATTTAATTTAAGCTAATAAGATCTAGTTTCAATGAGATAAGAAGAGTAGATATGTTCACTCACTCACTCACTCATGGTACAGTAGCACTCATCTCTTCTGCGCATCAAAAGCAAAATTACCGATGACCAGCTATTTATAGAGACTGCTGAAGGAGCAAAATAAAAACAAGAAGATGAAAGAGAGGGAGGCGTAAGCAAAATATACTGTCTCCATTTTACTTTCTAAACAGCTCAGCCTTCCACATGAGAGTTGAATTATCCTTTTAGCACCTAACTAATGAGTACATACGTATTTTCTTTGATCTTTGTCACTTTAAAGTCTGGTACTCGGAATATTTCAGTGCGTCTTCTTCACTGTAAGCTGTGAATTCATGTTATAAAGACTTAGGTTTCATCCAGAGATATATCCCAAATTTCAGCACCCTTAGTGGAGAAAGCTTTTAAGGCAATAGTGGTCATTTTGGTGTGACGGTTATAATGCAGTATTTAGTGGTTCAGAAAATCCCTATTATCTTCGGGTTCCAGAAATGATGGGAAAGATGATGTTGCACTCCATTACACTGCTTATTCATGTAAGCATTGAGTGAGTTAATGACAAGAATACATACATGGGCTAATTACAAATACACTAAACTGAGAAAGAAAGGGGATGGGTTGTGGAGCAGTGCAGAAGAGAGTCAGATGCTCCTAATTAGATTCATTATAATAGAGTATTATGACTTGGATACACTTACTTATCTTGAAATTTGTTTCAGACTCGCTGTACTTGCACAAAATTGCATCATGTTGTTGCTAATTTGGTTCTTTTTCAAGATAGTTGCTAAGGACTTAGGAGTATTTTGTAACTGCTGTCTTACTTAAAATCATTCTGACATAATCTTTATTGCACTGTAACATTTCTATCCGTTAGTGTTTTTCCTGAGGTTCATTCATTCTCAGAACTGTCGGTCAAATGCTAAAATCAAACCCATTTAGTAAAATTAGTTATTATGAGAAGATTAACATAATACTGAAGACGCCACAGTGTTCTGTGTTTGCCTTAAAGCCCATTTTCCATGTAAAATCTATCAAAGGAGATCAGATCTTCATGTCACATGCTTGGTGTGTAAATCCATTTCCATAATCAATTCATCTGTCATTGGCCTCGCTTTAGCTGTTTGTGGTACATTGCTGCGATCGCAGAGACAGTATATCCTTGCAGGTAATAGAATAGCGTGGAAAGGTCTTGTCTCACTGCTGCCTATTAGTGCAGCCTACAGTAATGGAAATGGTGGGAGGAGGGGAGAGAAAGAGCAGGCTAAAGGAAAGCTTTTTGGAAGAGAATTTACAGCAGTGGCTTTAGAAAACCTAAATTTTCAGCCCCCTAGTTCTTTTCCCCTCCTTTTTTCCGCTCTCTCTCATAATTGCCCTTGCTGTCGGTGTCCCTTAGTAGAGAATTTGACACAGATGCAGAGCATTGCTGTTTTTTTTCACACCTGACAGCCTCCTCAAGGGCAATGCCACACAGCAAATGCTCTCTGGATCAATGAAAACCCACCCACTTTTTGTGGTGAAGATGTTCAGCACCTCCTGTTGTGAAATGATTCACCCTGTGCAGCTTTAAAATACATTATAGCACCCTGATAGAGTGCTCACATGGGGATAATGTATGATAATGCGGGGGTACTGTGTTTTCATTTTCATATTAGTCTCCACCTGTGTCCTTTGGCAAGGTGTGAATGTCTACACACTGCAAGACTCCAGTTCAAAGCTACAAGAAACAGAAAAGGAAGCTCAAATGTGCTGTTTCTATTGGTTTCCATTTCTCCTTGAATGACCAGGAGCTTCTCTCATCCCTGTCAAGACATTTCAACCTTCAAAGCAGCCGTAGCTGACATGTCTGTCTATTGAACAAACTGACAGGGGATTTGTGTTTGTACAGACACAAAAAGATGGCAAAGAGGGAGGGAGGGATGGACGAGACTAAATGGCAAGAAGCATGTTCAGCATCCATGAACAGCGACTGGCGAGCGGATGGTCCCACAGGAGAGGTGGTGGTTTCGCTGAGTGTGCGCTTAGAATACTGATACATGAACACAACAGCCCTCCCCACCCTGCCGAAAACCCCCTTTCTTTTCTGTATTGCCACCACATGGTGTACAACTGAAAACAAGCGCAGACACAACACTGATCGCAGCAGACTAAACAGTATCCACCAGTTTCACTGCAGACAGCGTGGAGTGTGACATAAGAGGTCTGGAATTATTCCAACGCAGATTAAAAAATCTGTCTCAAAGAAACTGTAATTTTAACATATTGACAGAATACTTTGCTTTTTCTAAGTATACAAATGCTGAAGCTGAGAATTCATTCTCAAACTTGGAATATGCTATTTAAAAACTGATTACATCTCAAGGTCCATTTAGTAATTGCTCTTGAGCTTTTAAACATGGACGATGAGTCCTCGGAGTGCTCAGGAAAACAAATTTATACAGTTCTGTGGCAACGTGGAAAATGATTTCTGCAGCACAAAACTGTTAAAAGCTCCAGAACAGAAAATAAAAAAGCCTTGATGTCTTTGTGTTGCTTGTACCCAATATCTAAAAATTAAGTTTTGACAAAATGGAAAAGAAATTGAAATGTTAATTTTCTTTTTTCTAACCAGATGGGGCGATAAATAAAGAAAAATAAAGTATTTTTGAAACGGAATTTATGTAATGGTCGTCCCTAAGAGGTGAAAACATGCTCAGTAAATGTTTTAAAATTGTTCCATTGATTATCAAAATGTATGACCAAAAGTAACATTTTGGCATTTGTGCAGGGAAGATGCTGTGACCTGTTTTTATAAAAATGCTGATACATTTTCAATAGAAAAAAGATATAATAAGAATATAAGGTAGCACCATTATGTTTAGATTATTTGCTTTGTTATGCTTTGTATGCTTGTTTGTGTAATTATTTGTAGACTCGAATAGGAAGTTCATGTATATGTACAAGCAGAACATGATTATGTCCTACACATGCGTGGACACTCCTGTGTGGATACATCCACCAAACAGTCATGGTTTTATCAAATGGAAGCAGAACATCACTGGTTGATAGTAATCGACTCATCATCGTCTGGCCCAACCTTCGACCCTAAATGATGAATGTGTCTGTACACTGAGGAGACTCTCCCTCTGAAGACACATTAAACGTACAGACTGTGTTGGGGGATGGTTAGGGGAAAGGAGGTATTGCCTCAATGTCGTGTCAGAGTCTCCAGAAACCAGTAGCTGTTTTAGCTCATCATCTTTCCCTTTTCATGCATGTGGAGAACAAAACCCCCATCGAGGAGTTTCCAATCAAATACTCCTTCCTTCCATTCGCTGAGGTAATGGCTCATGCAATGTTGAAATGGATGCGCTGCTTGAAAAATCATCATAGATGGTTAAAGGGATAGTTAGAGGGATAAATTGATTTATTAAAATAGGGTGGTAAAAATTTTGTGCTGGTAGGGATTGTGAAATGCAAAATTAACTCAGGGTACGGATGAGACCAGTAAACAACAGTAGCTAAACAGTAGCTAGTGTTTTAAAGACTTGGAAATGCAATAAAGATGTGTCAGTTTGTGGTAGATGGTTCAAATGCATTTATGATGGTGTATTTGTGAAGCAACTCCCATTTCTGAAAGCTACCATGTTGTTCCTATTTATATATCCTCAGGTTCAGCAGTCGGTTGTCTGTCCACTTAGACTGATGAGTGTTTAGATGTTATGTCAAGAAATCTTTAAGATTTAAGAAAAAGTTCAACACAGAACTCATCAGTCTCATTGCATTAATGCTAATTTTAGTCATCTACTTATTGATTGTAGACAGGTTTTCAACTGGATCCGTATTTTATGCAAATCTCAGACCTTTGCCTACTTACTATGTCAGAAATGTCATTGATCAAGCCGAACTGTCTGCAGTCTTTTGACAGCCTCCTATTGAACACTAAAGACCTGCTTACACATGATTGATCACGTCTTTTGAGTCAATCCAACCATTATTGATTTGTTTAACTTTGCTTACCTCCTGCTATTGGAAAGTTAACCCATTGACTCTGAGTTGTGCTTGTTATGGATTCCCAGACTAGTTTGTGATCGATCCCCGGAGCAGTGGAATTTACCCCTGGATTTTCCTCCACGGCTGCAGACCTGGCTTCTGAGAAGCCCAGGTCAGCCTCGCTTTGAGTCGAATGAGTTTCTGACATTGTGGTCTCTTCAGCTTGGAGGGTAATGCTCACAGCTGAATCATTTGGTCCTGTAGTAAATGTGGTTTCCGAGGAGGTAGGGTGAGCAGCAGGCCCCAGAGGGTGTCTGCCGGTCAATGTGGTCTCCACCAGTCCTGGATTTGTCGTGGTGGTTTGGGCTGCTGCCCAGATCAAGGCAGTGGGAACTGTAGTTTCTGGTGCTATCGTTGAAGAGATCTTTTCTGTAAAATCCTCAGCTTCCTGATAAACACTGTGTTCATCTGGGAGGTGTTGTGCAGTGGCACCCATGCTGGGTTCAGCTACTCGCACGGTGCCCCATGGTGGGTGGGTATGTGTTGCGTTTTGTTCAGGAACGTTAGTGCTGGTGGGACTGTTGGTGAACAGAGTGTTTCTGATAGAGCTGCTTGTGGGAGAGTAGGAGTCTGAAACAAGAGTATCATTGTCACTCTGAGCTAAGCTGCTGTGTGGAGAATCTGATGTCCCTGTGGGAAGTGATTCAGTTCTTATCTTTGTCACGCTGGTTAGGAGCCCCTGAGTCAAAGTGGTGGGCGGCTGAGATGATTCAGAAATGCTCCCTTCTCCTGAGCCTGACTGGTCTTGCAAGTGATCAATTGGTTCTGTCAGCCCTTTGGCAGCTGTGGTCAATGTAGCTGTCTCATCTTTACCTTCCGAACCTCCGTAAAAAGGGATGCGGAAAGGCAGTGAGGGAAGGGAAGGGAGCTTTGGCAGAGACGGTTTCCACCAGTAAGAGCTAGGTTTATTTTCAGGTGGGCTTTCACGTGATGGCGTCGTTCCCCAGAGGGCCTCTTCGTCAGCCAGAGCCTGCCTGTGAAGTAGCAAAAAGTACCAGAAGAAGAGAGCCAAGGTCCGGTGGAGGCGAAGCATGCTGTCGACAGTGGTGCACGGACCGGTCACATGTTGTTCTCCATTCTCCAACTCCCTGAGGCGGGTTTGGCTGGCACGCCTGCAAAACGGCCTAGAAGACAAGAGCACACAGGACAGCGGGTGACACACTTTTCCACCACTCTTGAACAGCTAAATTTGAGTTGACGAAAACTTGATAGATTTTGCATCTGTCCATTTTTCTTTTCATTAAACATTTTTGGAAGCTCCAGCTTCAGTTTCTCAGAGAATGACCTGTTTTTTTTTTTAGCTTTTTCCAGACTCTAAAGTAATCAAGTATAGAAACTATGCCAGCCATTACAAGCGACTGCTGAAGTTAGCAGGCTAAAAAAACGTCACCCACCGCAAATCACAACAAGGACTTAAGTATTACTGACACCCCGCAATTAGTGGTGTTCTGTTAGAGGTGGTGGTCAGTATTTATGTCATGCTGATGCTCACATGCATACCGTGTTGCAGTGGTTGGGCTGACCAGTTAGAGAAAGAACTTCCCTCCATATGCATCCTATTCAGCAAGGAGTGGTCAAGAAAATAATGTGATGAGAGCTGGGTTGGGGGAGGTTAGTGAAGAATTAGGGTCTGGCTTGCCAGCCTAAGAATAGAGGGACCTCTTATTCTTTTGTGGAGCGCCGAATGGTTCAAAGTCACTAGCCTGTTGCCTCAGTGAAAAGACTAGAGCACCAAAGGAATTTCCCCTGTGAGAACAACAACCTGTATGCTCTAGCTGTACTTAACTCTCCCCTCAATATCCCCCAGCTTTTGCCTTGCTCTTTTTCAATCTCAGATTTATTTGTTCTTTAAAGCAGCCATAGAAAGATCTGTTTGTGTGGGAGTGAAAAAAACGTCAACATTCAAAGAAAACTGCTATCATCGTGAAGTTCTCTCCGGCTTCTCTACCATGCTCTCATTCTCTTTACACATGTTACTTCACACTTCTTCATTGCCAACTACTGTTCTTCTCTCAGACAAATTTATTTGCAAAGCACTTCATTCCCCTGACCCATGCCAGTTCTCTCTACTTTCAAGTTCTTGTAGTTTTCTTTTGCACACAATCACTTTAGATCATTGAGCCACTGTCGTACAAATCTAGGGCTAGTTCTCGCTGATCAGGAAGACAGAGGCTTTGACCAGTCATCTCTCCCTCTGTTCCCGCCTGCAGGGATGAAACCGGCCTGGATACACAGTCAGATGCTCACATATGAAGCTTGACTTCCAGGGGGTCAAACATAGAGCTTCCCACACACTCCCCAGTTTTAGCATTTTGACTGAAGAGCATGAAAATCAGTTTCCAAGGAGGTGAGGTTGTTTTTAGATGCCTGTTTGTTCAAGCTTGCACCAACCAACCTGCATACAGTCACATTTCATGCATGCAAAGATATAATTGTAGATGAATTTTGTCCTGACTATGCATGTTAGCACAACTATATGCTTGTTCGCCTACATGTACTGTTCTATAGTAGGTACACATACCCACACATCCAGCTGTTCTTGGATTCTTCAAGACATTTAACCAGCCAAAAACTTACAGGAACACTAATAAATGTAAGTGTGACATGGAAACGTGTTGACGCTTAAGGGAATTATCTTTCATCCCTTATTTCCCTTTTGTTGATTTGATGCATAAATTATGAAATATTTAGACAGTAGGCGATATGTATAATTTATTTGGCTAACACTCTCACATTTCACTTCAGTATCACTTTCATTTAGAGTCATATAGTGTAGTAAAAGTGAGCTCATGTAGAGTGCAATTGCATCAAAATATATCTTCCTTTATGTGCCTACATGTTTTTACAGGGAGTATATGTTTGATCACATCATTGTTCTATTTAAACATTATTTTTAGACTAATTATTTGTAGAAATATACATCAATGTCAGGCTATAATGCTAAATCCTTCTGTGTTTCCTAACACTGAAATGGTGCTCCACTTTTGTCAAAACTGTAATTTATTTATTTATTTTTTTACTGCGTCGAACAGCATGACCATATTTTTACCTCTCAAGTTGATATATTGAAGCTGTTAGCAAACAATTTCTTGTTTACAGCAGATCCAGGGCAACATGAGCACACATTTGTAGTTGTGTTTCTGGTCACTTGATGTGTGAGTATTCAATATTCCCCATCTTTGTTCCTTTCTTTTTCTATTAACACCTAAAGGAACTAATCAACTGCGAAAGGCTCAACTATGTTCATCTGTCACTTGCTAATTTTGTCTGTCTGCAGTTTAGTCGTGGGTAGAATACAGTGTGTTTAGCAGAGCTGCAGCCAAACATTGAATCAAAACATTAAATTTACACACTGGAAAACCAACTGCTGCAACTGCATCTAACTGCATAACTGTTCCTTAAAAGCTGTTAAAAGCTGAAGGTAACTGCAGAGTCAGGTCTTAATACTTTGTGTCTTGTGATACAGAAAATCTGATTAAAAATACTGATAATAGCTGCTTTACAAAAAAACAAAACAAAACAAAACACCATTTATCACAAAAACAGAAAGGACTGTTTGATTTTCAACTTTCTGGTTGGTTCTTGAACTGCTGATCTGTTCTGTACTGTCCAAATCTAAGCTTAAAATTGTGATACTTTATAAAAATGCTATTTTTTTGTAGTCTTCTTTTAAAATTTCTCATTAATAAACACTTTGCTATAACGAGATGCTGTAAAAAAAAAAAAATATATATATTATTTGTTCTTACCACAACCATGAAGCCATTAGTGCCTCAGCTGTGACAAACAGTCACTTGACAAAAATCCGGGAACATATTGGCTGAATTCGGCTGAACTGCTGGATGTATTTATACAGAGCCTATATATATATATATATATATATATATATATATATATATATAAAACTACAAAGAAAAAGTAAAAAAGTAATTAGTGAAATATCTATAGTATGTAGAGCCACTACTTTCATCATGTTTTTATCACCTACATGCTGACTCGATCTTTTTTATCTGTTTATTTGTGAAAGAAATCATCAAAGAAATTCTACTTTTTCCCATTTTTAATGATTTATGGCATTATAACTTTGCCATATTGCACAAAGGACATTTTTGAGCTCTCTCTACTTCTAGACATGGTTGTGGTGCAATACTTTACATTACTGTAAAGAATGAGCCTGCAGGGGGTAAAAATTTGACAGGAGGAAAAACATCCTTGAACTGCCTGGAATTTACAGGGTTGGCAGTTACACAAATTAAGTAATGCAGGACCAGTCTTTAGCTGTCACAAACTGCCAGCGTCTCTGTCAGCAATTACATGAGTCAGTGTAATTAATAAGCAAAATGAAACAAACTACCCATCAAGCTAACTTGATTTGCAACTACTCACTAATTAATCTTTTACTGTCGCTGCAGATTGGACCCTTAACTTTCTTGTCACCACTCATCACCACATCAAACACAAGCCTGCGGAAGGCTTTGTCTGGTTTGACGGGCAGCAGAGCAAGTGGAAAGGAACTATAAAAAAAGTGTCTGTGGGGAATTTACAAGACCCTTCTATTATTTTGCTGGCGTTTTGTCTCAATGCTCCTGACAAAGACGGGGTCCTGGCACTGTAGTGTGCTCAATGGAGCAGAGATGGAGAAAGAAGGAGACGCAGTAAAGAAGGGCAGAGAGCAAAAAGACAATGGCAGCAGTGGAGAAAGAGAGAGAGACAAAACCACCATATTGACATTCAGTTGTGGCATTATTAGTCCAGGAGCGTAAACTCTGCAGCAGTGTCCTTGATGCCCATTTTGGTTTGTTGCTAGAGCCTCTTTTATTAACTCTGTAAACAGACGGCTGTCTTTCAGTCTAGTCAGTGTGTGTCTGTGTTCACGACAAGCACCCACTTGATCTTTTCTCTCAGGACCATCAGCCATCTTAATCTTAATCAGACTTCAACTTGCTGTAGCATATTCCTCTATGGAAATTCCCCAACCTAGCCCTAACCCTTCCCATTTCTAACTGAAACTGATCTAGAATTATGGCATTACAAGCCCCTCTTTGATCTCTGCTATCACAGTAGGCAACTAAAGCTCAGGAAAATGCAAGAAAAAAGGGAATATGACCTCTAAGAATGAAAGTATCAAGAGAGGGAAAGGAAAACTATTAAAATAGAGGTGAAATAGAAGCATAGTGACTAAATTAGAGGTGTGTGTCTCTGCTGAGTGATTGAAATGGAGAGGCTGTACTCTGAGGGGAGGCACAAATGGAGACGAATTGACTGTGGCCAATGTCATTACTATTTAACAAACCTGCTATAAGCATGTAAAGGTCTCAGCCACAATGATACAGTCCAGGATAATGGAGTAATTTACCTCCCTGCAAATGGCTACTGTTGTGGGTGATAGTTGTTTTTTTCTGAATCTGCTGTGTGGGTGTGCATATTTACAAGCACTAGTTTTCACTCTAGTATTATTTCCATGTTATATGTAGGTGTACTCGCAGCCTCCTACGTGCCATTGGGTCTTGTGTTTTTGATTGCAGCTCTTTAACATTGTGGGCTCTATTTCCCATCTAAGGAGTCACCTTTTGACTTTTTCCTGTGGTCCTCTTCTTACTGTGATACTACGCACAGATATCAGCACTGCACAGACTGAATCTGATTGGCTGTTTAAGACGGCAGGGATGTATTCAACATAAATTAACACATTTGAAGGGCTTTAGAAAGCGTTAGAGAGCTTAATGTAGCCAGCAGGTGTCCATATATTAATCTTGGGAGTCCTTGAAATTGTCAAAGAAGGATAGAAAAGAAAAACCAAGCTGAAAATTACAATATGAATGTGCTTCTCTCATGTCAAGTTAACTTTATTTTTCCAGCCCAATATCACAAGTTTACAAATTTGCCTCATGGGGCTTTAGATAATAATAGATGTTCGCATTTCACAAAAAGGCATTGCTGTTTGAGATCATATTTATCATCTTTCAAGTCACGCAGTTCATTTCATGGTTTCATTATTATGGACAGCTCCATAATCTTATCCCTGTACAGGCATTACCATGAACACTGATTATGCCTTACATGCTATATCAATACTGCAAATTAAAATGAACCAAGGAGCTTACTGGTGAATGAAATCATTTCTAGATTACTGTGCTTTCGTTGTATGCATGTTTACTAGGGTTTTGCCTGAATAGCAATTTTTTTATACTCCTTAATGAGGTTTTAGCCAGCACCAAAAATGACAAGAATTTTGTTTTGTGTACTGGGATTTAATTTACTAAAGCCTAAGAGACATTTTTGGTTAGCTAGAAAATCATAGCTTTTTGTCTGATAAGCTAACATGGTCTCATTGCCTTTACTGTACGTGATCTGATCATTCTTCATGTTATGCATAGCAAGCACCCGAAGGTCCAATCTGTGTAGGGCAGAAAACTATTACCATACTGTGTGCAGTGACATTACCCTTGCCCTGATTTGCCAACTGTGTTTGCCTATAATAAGCAATCTTAGGGTGAAGAGAGTACTCCTGGAAGGCGCTTCTTACTGCCATCTTTTTATGGATCAAATACAGAAGATATAACATGTTAATTGGTGAGCTTTAGAGGCCCTACTATGTTGATTTAGGTACCTTTGAAAACACAGGTATAGTGTTTCCAGTCTTCATGCTAAGCTAGGCTAACTGCTGCAGTTTTATTTATTTTTGTAATTTTACAGGCTTCCCAAGCATTAAAGTAGAAGAATGTGATTTCACTATTGCCAGTTACACAATTTTACAGATTTTTTTTTTTTTTTACCTGTGCTGTTAGTATTGTATGTGTTTAATCACCACCTGATTAAGTTAAGCATGTAATTCCTCACTTGGCATCATTTGCAAGTTAATCTTCCACATATGCCAAAAATAACTTGTGAGTTGTGGCAGATTCACAGAATTGTGCAACAAGCTGCAGTCAATCGTCCTTGGACATTATTGACCATAATGAGAGTGGTTCTCGTGTCTAAGAATAACTAAACCCATGCGTGTTGGACCAAATGAGCAGCAGCACAAGTAGGACTCCACAGGTTACGTACGTCCTGTAGGCTTTACAACCAAACGACATCCTGAGTCATTCTATTTACAAGCAAGATTAATTCCTGACTATTCTAATCTGTGAGGTTTTCTCAGGTGATTATCTAGAAAGTCATATTTCTACCTGCCAAATGCGTTTCAGAACACTAGCAGTTCTGTTTTTAACATCTTCTTAAGTTTCATTTTTGTGGTCATTTAGCCTTTTTCTTTTTTTCCCTCTCATTCGTTTAGTTCAGCTATCTTACAGTACAGCTTAAACTACCCAGTTTAACCACTCCCAGAACATGTTCTGCATTCTTGAGAATGACATTAATTGTGCCAGGTTAATACTTGTGTTAGCCCCAAAGCTGATGAATGCACTGAACCTGCTTATTATAAAGGACGCTCTCAAACACAGGCGTTCCACCAGCTGCCTTTGCCATGGTGACAGCTGAAGCCAAAGACGTCTCGCTAATCCCAGGGATTTGAGCACCTTTTGGATTCTGCTGTTCCGTTTGTTGGAGTGTGCAACACTCACATCACATGCAAATGGGCATTCACACACACACGCACACACACATGCACGCACGCACGCACACATACAAGCAAACAAGCCATCCTTGCTGCTTGGAGAACACCAAAACAGATACACGTGAATGCATATGCTCTTTGCGTCCTTATTTTAACAGAAAATGGATCTAATTACATACTTGAAGCTGGGTATTAATGAAAAAGACAGATGTCAACATCTTCATATATCAGGTTTATCCAGATGACACACTGACAGACACACACACGTTCTCATATGTGCAAAATACCCATTGACTGTTTGCCTATAGATTAAGCCTTAAATGGTTCCCTCTGATCCCTTTAATCTTGATATTAATGAGTATCAGTACACCAACATCAGCCACATGCCCTCTTATATGACATCCAGTATGTTTGTGGGTGTCAGTGTGTTTACCTATCACTGCAGCTAGAGTGTGTGTCTCAGCCTGTACCAGCATGCATATTGGAGTCAGACCCACACATCCCTTATTTCCAGAGACCGGCAGATTAAAATACAGAGAGAGAGAGAGAAAGGTACATATAGATGAAGACATGTCAGCTGCTTACCTGCAGATGTATGGGAAAAAAAGATGGAGAATCCACAGCCAGCGGTGTGTGTGAGAGTGTGTGCTGCAGGCGAGAGCGTTTTTCTGAGCCTCTGTAGGTTCGTCTGTGTGGAATAGAGTTCCAGTCTCCCTCCCTCCCACTTGCTCACTTTCCCTCTCTCTCTCTCTCTCTCTCTTTCCCTCCCTCCCTCTCTCTCTCTCTCTCGCTCTCTCTCTCTATTGGTCTCTATCTCTCTCGCTCACTGCATCAGTAGTCCACTGCGCTGCTCCCATCACAATGCCTGTGGTCACACCTCACTGAACAAATTGTTCATTAGCGGAGCTCACCCACAGTCGCGGACATTGGGAACCAGAGTTGGGCAGATGACAATGGCTTATGAAAACACATACACTGAAAGTGACATACACAGCTTTTACACACATGTGCACACACACAGACTGAAAGCAGGTGACACACACAGGACTAAATTTAGACCTAATATAACTCACATGCTGGTGATGACTTTACGGCTCTGCAAGCAAACAATCCACGACCACAATCAAAGTACATTTTCAAATTACGCCAATTTCCTTCAGAACTGTGCACAAACAAAACTATTTTCTGATCTGACATCGTTGTGATTTAAGCTGCAAAAATGATGTCAGCAGAAGTCTCTTGTGTCAAAGTCTGACTTTCTATTTACCCATCCAGCCACCCCGACCTCCTCTATAGCAACATCACACTAATAATGTTATAGACCTGACACTTTCACATGTGGTTTTAGGGCCTTTGCTGATGCTCACCTGAGTATATGGTGACCAGCAAGACAAGAAACATGGGAACAAAAACAGATTATAAATACACTGTCATTCAAAAAATTTGGGGTCACTTAGAAATGCCCTTATTTTTGAAAGAAAAGCCTTTTTTTTCCAATGAAGATAACATTAAATTAATCAGAAATACAGTCTAGACACTGTTAATGTGGTAAATGACTATTCTAGCTGGAAATGAATGATTTATAATGGAATATCTACATAGAAGTACAGAGGAACATTTCCAGCAACCATCACTCCTGTGTTCTAATGCTACATTGTGTTAGCTAATGGTGTTGAAAGACTAACTGATGATTAGAAAACCCTTGAGCAGTTATGTTAGCACATGAATAAAACGGACACAAATTGTCTGGGTGACTCTAAACTTTTGAACAGTAGTGTACATCAAAGCCAGGTTACAGCTTTATTTATATTGTACTTTACGTCGCTGTGTGTAGCCTTTAGCCTGTGATTTGCCTTATTTTCTCCCCAAAATGAGTAACCTGAGAATTTTGCTGAAGTTGGACTTCAATATTGCCACATTTATAGAACTCAGCAATTAATGTGTAAACCTTTATCAAAAGCAATAAAATTTACTGACCAAAATGTCATCCATCAAGAACAAAAAATTACAACATTCAAGGCCAAAGATTTTAAAACTCTGACTTTTTGCACCAAATTACTGTACACACTTGGTTTGTGGACTTGAACTTGTAATGGGAGAATTTTCATAGTATGGTATTAGTATTTTTACTGAATACTAGTTGTTCACTGTTGTACTGTTAAAATTTGGACTTAAACTAGGTTCTGCTGCATTAAAGTTGCTGCATGTGTATCCACCACATCATGTCTGAACCCTTACTCTCTGTCATGCTAAAAATCCTCTGTTGGCGCTGTAGCTGCCAATACACATAAATCACAAGGTACAGAATTGTCCAATATGGAAGTAATTCCGACACATACAAGGTTTTCAAAACTGCAAAAATAAAATCAGGTTGTTCTGAAGTTTAAGCTCCCTTTTACAACATCTGTCTTCTAAGTTTCTATCCAAATATAGAACAGCCTCAAAGAAGTGCACTTTAGGTAAGAAGAAACTCAACTTTAGCCCAGTTTGGAGCATTGTTTTGTCAATGGCGTGACTGACTTATCTCTGACATCTCGGGTGTCCACTGAGACGATGTTTCTGTAATGCATTGGCACAACATTCCCTCGGCCTTTGCCTCAATGATCCCCAGGAACTTCCTAAATATAGAAACAATGAGCAAACTACGAGAGTAAGGAAACATAATTTCCTGAGCAGCGGCTGAGCGGTCCTTACTGTGATGAAACCCCCTCCCCAGCTCGGCTCGGTCCCACCGGCGCTGCCAAGGCCGCCTTAATAACATATTTGACCTTGAGCGTCCTTGCTATTTTTACCACCTTTATTTTACCCTGGCGAGATAAAAGACCAGTTCCCTTACAGGACTGCTTCTTTTACTTCAATTGTGTTGCATTGTTGTGTTTTTCTATAAAATAATTGGATTTTTAAATAGACTATTATTCTGACCTTCAAAGGTTGTCAAGACAGCCATATGTTAATGCTATCATGTGTAAGGGATTGACTCAGAGCATCTCTCCTACTGAAACAGACTGGAGGAGGAACAAGCCTGGTCTTTGCAGAGTACTAGCTTTACAGAATCTACTGTTTTATAGTAAAAGAAACACAAATTATACAACATAGACAAATGGTCGACAAGGTTTTAAAGTCATGCCATAATAAATCAAATAATTTTGCAGTAATTATAGGTACCAGCACTATTTTCCAGCCATGAGGCTTGATGTTACTACAATGAGGGACACAGAAAGGAAAATTAACTCCAGAACAAATTAAAATATTTCAGTCTTCTGAAGTTATGATTTATGGCCAGAGTAAGCTGTTCTTTAAACTGTGCCTGAGGGCAGCTTTAACAATAGATGTGCACATGTGTTTTAATTACAGCTTTTTGTCTCTGCTCAGTCTTAAGTCATTCATTCCCTTGTATTGCTCTTGTTGTTTTTTTTATTGCCATAATTTCTCATTTTGCCTTTGCAGTAATACAAATATAAGAAAAACTAAGGGCAGACAAAAAAAATCATTTACAAAAGTAATATTTTACTTAACCGATTGATAGTAAAGTAACATTTCAAGTATATTGTTTGTTTCTAATATTTCTTAAGTAGTTTTGATCTGTACTTGACCCTGACCTATATTTGGCCAGCCAATGTTATTGACCGATATTGGTCTGTTATAGATTTGTCAGTGATGACATATATCACATGAAACTTTTTGAACTGAAAATAATCGAGAAAAAGATACCCCGGATGGCTTAGAAATGGTATCAGCTCATGCTTTATTGGGCAGAGCAACCCTGACTCTATTGTTTACAACACTGTCAGCACTGACTGCAGCACATGTAACAGAGTTTGTATCACAGCTGAGCAAATGGTGATGCAGAGTAGGAGTCAGAATCAGAATTTTTTTATTCCCTAAAAGTCGGGATCGACATTGGGCTCATAAATCAGTCAGACTCTAATCTGTCCATTTGTAAAACGTAAAGCCAAAATTAACAAGTTGTAATTATAATTATATGGCAATTAGCTCTGAAGTGTTAAGCCAATTATTCCCATTATTCCCAACAAAAATGGCAAATATTTTCTGCCTCTCCTACTGTCTTCTGTTTTATTTTTATTTTTTTGTTTTTTTATAGTAAATATCCTTTTTATTAAACAAACAAGACAACTGAAGATATTTCTTTGGTTGCCATCATATTTTGATGGATGAGAATTATTTGTTCCCATTTTCTTACATTTTAGTAGAGAAAATAATAAATTTGTTGATTAAAAAAGTAAACATGCATTGCTTTCATTTCCAGTGTATCCTGCTTTGGCACTAAAAACACTTCCTGTTCCATTTTAAGATAACCGCTACCAATAGTATCATGCACTCTTGCACATATAGCTGTGTTTTTGGAGTGACTAATGGCAGAGGTTTTTCACTGTGTTAAAGGGTATTCGTGCCTGCTGAAGTCTGGCTGGCGTCTTGGGGACACTGAAGGAGATCGGCATCCCCAGAGAACATGAAGAATTCGGCGTGTTTCGTGTGTGACTTCAGACTAACGTCCTCTCGCTGAACAGTCCGCTGGCTCCAGCACACGGAAAGTGCCAGACAATTGTTAATTGTGGAGGTCAAAGAAAGTTTCTTTGTCTGGAAGCAAAAACAAAACAATGGACACTCTCAATAGTTTACTGGCTCTGCCATCTATATGGGTCCTGCCCAGGGCTCTTTCTCTGTGTTTTTATAGTAATGGCAATGTCAAGACCCCAAATCACCCAAAAACTTTAGCAATAAAAACACGTGCTCTACTTACTACAGGTTTTTAAACTTGTGCCTACATTATTAGAAGCATGTCTCTATGCATGTGCGTGGCTGCCGAGTAAAGCTGCATGCCTTTCTACCACCATATGTTGACATCATTGTATATTTATTAATTATATTTCTTCTTGTAGGTCGTAATTCACTAAAGTAAAAGATAAAAACCTGACTGCGACGCATCATTAATCAAAGTCTTAATATATGGAACAGCAGGAGTCGTGTAAATATGACCTTTGAAAAAATCCATGAAGACAATCAGAAGGGGGGAAAATCCAGTATCCGGCTGGTAACTCTTAACATGCAACGCAACATCTCCATGTATATGTAGTCTCACGCAAGCGTTGTGTGTATTTTCAGCTCAATGAAGAGTGTGTGTGAGTTCTCATGTGTGTTCGTTGTGAATGTGTTTCTCAGACAGTTTTCCCTCCAGATTTGATGCGGCTGATTAGGGCTGTTAGATGAGGATCAGAGATGACCTTGGTGGACAAATCCTCTGCAGTCGCTTGAAACGCAGAGAAAGGCCTGCAGCTGGAGTGCTTGCAGTATTACAGTGAGCTTTTTATGAAGTATTTGTGACCGTGAGCGACCACGTTAAAGATGTGTTTAAACTTAACAGGAAGCAGTTTACCAGCTCACTTTATTAGAGTGGATTTGGTGGTCGCAGTCCGTGTTCTTTTCTTGCAAGTTGCTCTGTAATGACTGCATGCAGGCTTTAACACTATGTAGTAAACAATACGTACTGACTGTGTGTGTATGTATGTGCTTGTGTGGTGCCTCAGGCTGTCTATAGAACTTACCCAAAACTCCTCTTATTTATGCTGTTTAAGCCTCCAGCCTGTTTATTTACATTTAAGAAGTGGAGTCACACAGTTTTGCAACCATCTGTTTGACTTTGTATGCAATCACACCACCCCCAGAATTGTTGTGTTTAACTTGTTATGTTTAACATTCTGAACTGTAAGGAGTTTCTGGGCTTTTTTAAAATTATTATTTTTGCTCCTGTCACATTTTTACTCACATTTTTTTTACTGCAATAATAGTCCTGCATCTCTATGGAAACAGCACAGCCGTGGCAAGAAGCAGAGGAAAGGCAGAAGTGAATGGAAAAGGATAGCAAAGTGTTTTTTCTCTGATTATTTATTTTACGAAAATGGAAATAAAACAGGAATCAACATGCATAGCACTTTTTCCCACAGGTGTTACCAATTTTTGAGGGAAATGGTGGCTCTACGTATGATAGATCTTTTACTACTTACATTTTTAATTTGTTTCCATACTTGTCTCCTGTATGATCTGTGTAAACACTGCCTGCAGACCAGCTGAAAAGTACATTTTTTTGTCATGTGAGTGTTGGTTGCAGCTGAGCTACTAATGGCTTCATGTTGTGCCGAGGAGCACATTTTTTTGTTATTATTATTTTTGGAATATGGACAATATGAATGTTTTAAATTCTGAAAATTTTTAAATGAGACACGTAGATAGAAAGTAATTTCATGCTATTTTCAGCTTAAATTTGGTCTATTTTTCAGACAGAATGGTACGTCACAGATGAGTAGTTCTTGGACTCTGAGAAAGTTGAAAATTAGACTGTCTTTGCTGTTTCTGGCTCTGATAAATGGTGTAACTTTGAAGATTTTTAATAAATAGAAGATGACTTTTAAACCAACTGGCAGGTTCTGGGGTACAAAAAGTTATGTCCAACATTTACTCTCTTTTAACTCTGTTTTAGTACCAGTACTGAGATAAATCCTTGTCTCTTCAACTGCTAAATGCTCCACCATGTTCGCTAGCATCTGAAACAACACAGATGAGAGCCATGAGACTGAACCAAAGCAATGAAGTTTCCAAGCTATCACATCATACACAGTCATCTGACCCACTGCTAATGCCATAGTACCCCACTGTGTTTTGTACAACTAATTTGTCATTTATTTGTTTAAATTGTCACTTTATACATTTTTTGTTTGTTTCTTTTCAGATTAACCCTGTTACTATAGTTTTCTGCACTTTAATATACCTTGCATGCCTGGTTTGAATAAGTGTTTTGCTCACGGTTGTGCCCATGGTACGACACCTAAATCAACAATATAGAAAACTGGTTCAGATGCAAAATACTGGCTAGAGGCTTCAAACGCGATTTTGGTGCTTGTATTTGGGTCCAGTGAGGTGTGGAATGCCATCTGTAATCAATGGCTGTATGTTTAATGCATCGGATCTGTACGCCTACTGGGGATTTTACACGGTTTCCATACTAATAAGGAAGACTGATGGGATAAAAACAGCTCCTCCCTCAGACGACAGGTGTCACACATCCGCTACAACGGCTCTTAAGCATGTTATGAATGCAAATCACAGCCCCCAAGAAGGGTGAAAGCTGGGAGGAGCTGGGTGGGAGGGCACGGCTGATGGAAAAGAAAGCAAAGAGATAAAGAAATGGTAGATAACCATACTTCATGTTGTGACAGGCCTAACGCTGTTTCCTTGTTCCTGGAAGAATAGATACTGAATAATGTTTACAGATCCCACATTATGCTTTTGGAGTTTTCCTTTTTCTTCTTCTGTGGTATTAAACTTTTCCCTTCATGTAAAAGATCTGTGAAGTCACACAGTCCAAAGTCGGTGCCAGAATTGAGTTTTTCTCTCCCTCAGAAAGCATTGCTCTGTACCTATCTTGGCTTTATAAGATTTGCAGTAAACCTCTTGTTTAAATGTTGATTTTGTGTTTGTTCTTGACTCAAAACCGTTTGACAGCAGCTGAAAGAACCAGGCTTAAACTGACACTACTGAATCCCTCCTCCACATCACCCTGAAAATAGTTTCATTTTTATGACTTGATTTATTCTCGACACAGTTTTTCTTTTTTTGAGCAGCATAAAAGAACTACGCAGGTAATTGTTGTACAGTCTCGTGTTGCATTATGATAATTTAATTGAATGTTTGGGAAACTGACATCTAAGCAACTAGTATATAATTTTAGGGAGAGATATTGATAAGCCTATTAACTCATCACACTATCTGCAATTTTCTTTTCCAGCTTTTTCTCAGCTGTGTTGTTTTTTTCCCCAGCTATATTACAGTACAGTTTCACCAAAGCGCAAACAGAACTAGCAACCAAAGAGCTGCATATTCCTTCAGAAGTTGGTGGAGACCAAACCAGAGTTAAAAGTCAAGTTACTATTGGCAAATTGACCGGATACATGGCTCTAATTAATTTGATTTTTTTGTAATTTATTCAAGATTAATAATCTAAAGTTACAAGCAAATTAGGGATTCTAAACAACAATGACTTTTAAGTAGTACAATTTACAGTTTTTATTTGCAGAATTAACCTAAGGCACATTGAGTTCACTATTGCTATTTGAGCTAAACATGAGATTTGTTTTTTGTTTTTATTTACCAAAAATTTTTATTTCAGGCATTAATGTCATTGAAGAAAACAAAACAAGCAAAAAATGCTAGATAAAAGCACAACTCCAGACAGTGTAGCTCTTGGTTCCTTATGATTTGCCATGCCTGCCAAGCGTGGTCAACCATAAAAAATGCTAATTTCCACATTTCCTGGCGTTGGTTCTGCTTATATTCTCCCTTCTAACTCTGTAATTTGTGTTTAGTTGTTGTCATTCAGCCTTCAGTGTCATTGTTGCCACCTGCTCATGCAAACTCAGAAAGTTTTGAAGCCTCAGTCGATGCTTGAGCAGTCTGGCAGGCACATGATGCCAGGAGAAAATATGACAAAAATGACTGAGTGAGAGGAGTAAAAAGGAAAAGTGTGGGAGAAAAAGCAGGAAGCTACAGCGGAATTTCCACACCCTGATGTGGGTGGGACTCCTCCTGCCCAAAGAACAGAGAGGGCACATTCTACCCTCTCTTCCCTCTTTTTCTTCCCTGCTTTGCCCTCCCAGCTCTCCCTCTCTCAATAGTTGGACAATAGAGGCCACGGTGAAACAATGCAAAAAGGAAAGGCTGGGGGTTTGTGTAGCAGCAGCAGCAGCAGCAGCAGCAGAGGGTGGTCCTTGCAGCCTCTTTTCCTTGGAAGGAAACTTTTGAGAAGGGGGGGGATATATAGAAAATCAGCAGGGATGAGGGGGGGTTGTTAAAGTGGATGACATAAGATGGGAATAAGAGGTGGAGGGCAGAGGGGGGCAGCTAGTGTTGAGGGTACCGCAGACACATGGCCTGGGGGGCGAGGGTTATGTTTTTGTGGGACTCAAACATTTTTCTGCCTGACTGAGCCTGAAAGTGGCCATGCTGAGCCAGGGAAAGCAACTCAGGCTTTTTCTGTTGCACACAGACACACGTTTGTACACAAAGACTAAATTAAAGCTGCACTATTCAGTATTTTTATATTACAACGGATCAAATCACTGTATGTAAAGTGAATGGAGTTGCTCCAGCTATTAGAATGGAGAATTATTTCTCTCCCTCAGCTGTGGTGGTTTTGCATCTTTCAGTCTCTTCGTTTGCTTTTGTAGCCTGCAATTTTGCTGTTTTGGTTTAAGCTCGCCACCCTCAGCAGATAACTTTATTTTCAGCAAGCAAACTCTAATAAACGACGCTAACTGATGAGCACCACAAAGTGAACTACAAAGCTAGTGGCTTAAACTAATGAACATGGTTGATCATATAGCAATTAAACAAAGATAAAGAGAGTGAATTTATCAAATATGTGATTCAAAATGAAGACTAATGATCGTACATATCAGCTGAATGTATGAATGGGAAACTCATTGCTAACTTGGTTGCCAAAAGTAAGACAGTGTTGACTAAAAGTGGTCAAAAATCAAGTGTGGTTGTTAAAACAACACATGAAAATCTGGGAAATTCAGATCCCTGTGTTCAGGATTTTAGTAGAGTCTTGGTATCTGGTTTCCAGGTTTCTTTGACTTACTTCAAAAACCTGAACATTTCCAACTTTAGTCTTTCAACATTTGGTTCCTGTTTGCCTGTATTAACCACTCTACTGCATTTTGTTGATAACCCTTTGTAAAGAGTGTGATAAGCTGTATATAAAATATTTTAAAATTGTGGTTTTAAAGTACAGATTTAATTGCTTTTTTGACTATTATATACTTAGTTTTCTTGACTACACTGACTGCTAATATTTAGATTTGGGGAGATACTTCCACAGTGATCAGAATAAGGTGTTTCTATGCAACAGTAACCCAGTTTGTACTGGAATACAGCTGATTGGTTTGTCAAAGGTAGGATAAAGGCTCCCACAGATATCTAAAACAAGGATATTATGTTTAATACATCATTAGGGTATTCAAAAACCTGATTATAATTACATATCACAGTAATGTGCATATAAATGCTCCCCAAAATAAATGCTAATGTTATGCTAGGTACTTATTGCTTTCATACTGAAGGTCAAACATAAAACAGAAGTCCTGGAAAATATAAGGTAATGTGCGTGCCTGTGGGTGCTGGTGGGGGAAGGTGCAAATGACTGCGGAAAGTACATCCAAGGAAAGAGAAGAAAAAAGAGAAAGCAGGAGAGGATGTGATGACCTAAAACTGCCTCTGCTGCCACTATGTGAAAGAATGGAAAGATCTGATCACAACTGCGACATTTTACAGTCACCTACACTCAACGCTGTCACGACAACCAGGGCTCACTTTAACAGCAGGGCGCACCGAGCTGAGCATACATGGAAACTTAATGCAAATCAGATTTAGGTTTATAATCAGTCAGAAGCACCAGTTGGACCGTCTGTGGGCTCATTCTGTGCAGCCAAGCTTTATTCAAACCCACACAACTTCATTTTAAATTCTAGTGAAGCATCAGAAGTTATATAATACTCATGTGATATTGACAGGCAGTGTAGGATAAGATGATTTTTATCTGACAGCTTCTTAAGGGGAATTCAAATGGGAAAAATGGAAGAAGCAAATACCTGGGGTAAAGAAAATACAGTACTGAAACAGGCTGACAGCGTACTTCGCATTTCTGTGACAGTTACTTCTCGTTCCCATTGAACTGTCTAAATGCAGACAA
The DNA here is from genome assembly GCF_022539595.1 of Amphiprion ocellaris. Classification (NCBI taxonomy): domain Eukaryota; kingdom Metazoa; phylum Chordata; class Actinopteri; family Pomacentridae; genus Amphiprion; species Amphiprion ocellaris. The sequence goes on from NC_072786.1 coordinate 13,648,956, forward strand.
CGTGACACAGCCGGATGTCTCCAGCAGCTAAGATGCAATTTCATGGTTGGCATTTTTCATGTTTTGCTGTCAGCATCTCAGTTTGTCTTTCCAGTCAACTAAGTGATGGAAATGGAAGCAAACAAGACAATTTCATTCATAATAATAGAATAAACACATTTCATTGCACTTTATTCTGACATAGTTGATTACAAAATTAAAATGTGCCTTACATGTTAATGCATGAATAACAGTAATCCAATTTTATAACGTACAAATGTAACAGTGCATTGCTTTAATGCTTTAAGTAACTTTTTCTAATAATCCATACATACTTTTACTTCACTAATGCTTCTAGGTTGGGTTTGTTAACGATACCCCAACATCTGCAAAGTACAGCATATTAGACATTGTCTGGGGTATAACGTTAAAATCCTGGACTTATTTACAGCGTTGTTCTTGGTATTTACTCAGGCCAACAATACTAAATCATACAAAATCAGTGTCACAATAAATTAAAATGCATGCTGTTGAGTGGGTAAATGTCATTAGATTATAAGCTGGTTTTTGTAGCATATTATTTGCTCCATGTTCCATTAAAGAATACTATTGAGCAGCCATTTTTCTTCCTGATCTGTCTCAAATTTCAGTCTGTGAAGAGTAAAGTTTGCTACAGTTTCATGCTGTTGTGACTGTAGAGTTCGCCCACCTTCTTCAAGTAATTATGAAAATAACATGGTACACTTCTATGTCAAATATTATACACAATATACTAATGAATGTGCTGCCTTTTCCACCACTGGAAGCTTGTGAAGCTGCAAGAAGTGTGATGTTCCAGCATGACTTTGAAAATCAAACCCGATGACAACTGCTGTTTAAAGTCTATGAGTTTTACTTGAAACTAAGTGTTTTTGCACTGTGGCACTTAGTAAAAGATCTGAGTACTTTTTCCATCCTTGTATGAAGAGTTTCCAGACTCCTTGTAGATGGACACAGTCTAATCTGAAATATAAGGTGCAGTAAACAGAACGGAACCATAGATTTGTGTTTTTATCTAAAAGTGAAAAGTCCCACAATGCAAGAATGACACAGTGGAGGATTCAAGAATAAGGTTTTTACACTGTTGGTGCCTCTGTCTTATTATGTAGGAGGAAAATTTGATACATCCACAAATAGCCTTCATGAAGGGAGTTTTATTCTGTACTAAAAAAATATATAATTGCAGCATGTAATATTTCATTAGATTAAATTAAATCCATTCATTTTAACATAGAAGAATAAGTATTTGTTGCAACAGAATGGAAATCATGAAACAACAAAGTACACACTATATTGAGAATGATAAGTCAATAATGAGTCACACATAGTGACACATAGTGTTACTGAGGTTGCTTCTTGAATGTTTTCCCGTTCTTCCTGAAGGGCTGGATGAATTTGATAGACATTTTTGAGGACAAGATTACTTTGTTGAACATCCATCCAGAGCATCCCACACGTGTTCAGTGGGTGGGGAATCGGCAGACCATAGTAGGACTGGAACTTTTCCAGCTGCTACTATAGAGGGGCAGTGCACATTCTGGTGACATGAGGACTTGCATTGTCTTGAGGAAACATTAAGCGATGGCGGTCAATGAATGGGATAACAACGGGTGTAAGGATTTCATCTTTGTATTGAGATTCTCAGCAATGAAGTGCAGATGTGGTCGTTGTGACATCTCGCTGCCCATACTGCCACTTCACCCATAAACCAGCTTTCCTGAGTAGATTCCTCACAGTCGGAGCAGATACTCTCAGCTTGAGCACACCACTGACTTCATCAGGAGTCTCTGTAGCTGATCGCTGACAATTTTGCAGATGGACAGGATGGATGTGACAATTCTGGGCCTGCATGGTAAATTGCAGTCGTGGCAGATTGTCCATCATACCATGTTGTGTGAAGCTGTTCTTTAGACACAAATGGTGAAGTTGTGGACATTAAAATGTCTCATTCCAGCTCTAACAGACATACCAGCATAGAAAAAAACGACCTGTTCTCGTTTTCCTCTTGTCATCTGTTGCATCGTGTCATTTGAATAAAGCTGCATTTTTAGGTGGTCTTTTATAATCACTGATCAAAGGAGTGTCTGTGATCTGATCGTTGTTTCAAAGCCACACCTGACTAGAGTGGTTCAAAATTTGTCACAGGTTGAAAATCTCAGAAACGTTTGTCCACAGTCGGCTTAATTCGATCAATAAATCAGTCTTTATTTATATAGCACTTTACATACAAATAAAATGCAACAGAAAGTGCTTTACAGATACCAGAAATAGAAATACAGTACAACAGGATAAACATCCTAAATAACACATGCACAATGAGGAAACATCAAATGAGACAAAGCAAAGTAAAATAAGATAGATAAAATTTTTAAAAAGTAAAATATTTATTGTAAAAGTAGAGGTAGAGATAGAAATAGAAGTCAGAAATTCTAAATAGAGAATACGATATTTAAAAAAATAATGAACTGTACATTAAATAGACTAAAATTTCTAATTAAGTGAATAAATAAAGAAATAAATGAATACATAAAAAAAAAAAAACCTATCAAGCCCGGCTAAAAAGATAGGTGTTGAGTTTGCTTTCAAGACCCTTGAACCATTGTCTGACAAACATTGTAGAAATAGATTATTTACTTTTTCTGAAAATTAGAAAAGAAGGCTGTTTACATGCTGCACCTGTGTTTTGGCTCAGTGTATTTTCAGAAAATGATTTGCAGGATGACAGATAGATTTAGATTTAGGTTCAAGGAAAAATAAACAGTGAAAAACTGACAAACAACTCCTGGAATGCATTGAATTGTGGAAAAACAAAGATTATGTCTAATGAAATGCATTTTTGCAGGGTTGAGCATAGAATGATAAAAACAGATATAAGATCCTATGAAAGTCATAGAATGAGCGCCAACATATTTAGTCTTGCAGGTGTGTGGCTCCATCTTGTGGCACTGAAGTGTCTTGCAGTTATTTGAGTAGTAGGTCAGTCCCAAAACACTTTATGACCTTGTGTTTCTCCATTTAGCCTCGTGAAGTGTTCTTGTTTTATTGCATTATCGCCACAGTAACAGGTTGTTCTGCACAGCGAGCTGCTCTCATCTATAAATAACAGATCCAGGGATACAGTCTGCAGGCTCGATGAAAAAAATCCAACGATTATTGAACACACTCTAACGTCACAATTACATTGTAGCTGCCGGATTAGTTTTTTATGCGCGACCTCGAGGTATTATTTAGTTGACGGGAGCGAGCGCCGCATCAGTCGCATGAGGAGAGTGCGCGTTCACGGAGGACTGCAGGAGTGGAAGGGGCGGTGAGAGCCGGTGGAGGGGAGGCGGTGCTGTCTCTCTCTCCGCCGTCACTTCTTCCACATCCAGGGCGATCCGTGGCTGCGAAAGGCCGGGCACCGTGGCAGATCTCACCGACACGTCTGCACTCGTTTTCCAGACAGGACCGGAGCACATTTAGACCCCTCAGAATGGGCAACCTGCCGCTCTCCACAGGGTAACAGCACATGACACGTCGCTTTGGCATTGCTTGCGTGTGTGACCTGCTTTGCATTGGAACTCGCATGATATGAAACCACGTAGATGATGATGTGCTGTACCTCCGAGACCCGGTAGTGCAGTGAAATTGCCACTGTGGGTGCAGGCTATAAAGTGTTTCACAGATCAACTTCCCTCTGGGGAGTTCTGTACAGACAAGACAGGAACACAGAGATGCACAGTATCATGCTATGTGCGTCAACACTATGAGGAACCAAATTCACACACCCAATTTGTTAGTATTCAGCCTGTAAGAACACTGCTATAGAACAGCAAACACACAGTACAGAGTTACATTTAGATATATAATGATTATAACGCTTAATATGAATGTCTTAATGCAGCTAAATGACAACAATAATAATTTTAAAAAACAGTATAGGAAGCAGCCGAATGAGCTCTGGGGTTATATGGTAATGGCTGCAATGATTAAAATAGACCCATTGCTCAAGATCTGTCATGAAACACCATTTATTTATTTATTAGCTGAAGAAACAGTTTAAAGTTATGTAGTAACATGCAATAACATAATCTCAGTGAGATAGATAGATAGATAGATAGATAGATAGATAGATAGATAGATAGATAGATAGATAGATAGATACTGAGGGCCCCACATTGTTTCCCTGTACATTTAAGATAAGATAAACATCTGGTGTTTATTATCTCGGGAGGATATATGCATGAAAATCTTAAATACCACGTTACAGTTTTTGTGATTATACTATATCAGTCTTCTCTGTCAGACTGTGGCAATGATTCACTTTTAAGTCCGAATTATTTTTTGTTCCAGTCTCTTCAAAACTGATGCAACCACATCTGATCAAGCCAGCAGTGAGAGGTTTGAAGCCAGAAAGATCAGCCATGGCATAACTTACTACTGCACAAACTTGTCTAGAGCAGTGGACCACACAGCAGCTGTCCCAAATCCACAAGCTCGTTGCCCTTTGTCGTCCCTTTCATCCTCAGCTCTGCCCCTCAATGACTCGTCCTCTGCAGTTGCTTCCTCATCTCCGTTGCTCTCAGATTCACCTTCACACACACCTGTCTCCTCCCAAAACCAGTCACATTCTGCCTCCACTAGCCGCCCTCTTCTTGTTTTCTTCTCCTGGCTCGGTGCCCGGCCAGCAGCGGTGGCCAAATACAGGGACCTGTACCTGGACCGGGGCATGGATGTCCTCCTGGTGCAGAGCAGTGTGATGCACTTCTTGTGGCCTCGATGGGGGCTCGACTATGGGTTGGAGATTTTAAACGTCCTGGAGGAACCTCAGTTCTCACAGAGGGCAGTGCTGGTCCACGCCTCCTCCATCGGCGGCTACACTTTCACCCAGATACTCACCCACATTGCTCAAGGGCCACATAAACACTCCTGCCTGGAACAGAGGGTGATAGGACATATCTACGACAGCTTGGTGGTCGGCTCTCTGGAGCACATGGCAGTAGGTGAGTGTGAGTGATTCGTCACAGTCCCACTGAGGCTCAGCTTACTTTTGTGTTGGATATCTGCGTCAGATCTTTAAATAATTCATCAGCCGGCTGACCTACTGCTCCAGTTTGTCAGGAGTTGAGAATTCTTTGTGTCAGTTTGTTTCTGCCTTAGGACGTCTGCACACTGTATTCATTATTCAGCTAACTTATAAAAGGCAGTAACTTAAATGTTTTATTGGTTTATTACTTTATTTTCAAAATGACCATTTAAGTCTACAAAATGTCCTAGACACTCAAATTAACAGTCCAGCCTGATGAAATGAAAAATGCCAATACACATACAAAGTCATTTAAGTATTCAATTTCCTATAGTTATTCAGTTTCAGTTGTTGCAGGTCCATCATTGACGAAACTGACCTTGCAGTAAAAATGAACTTCTGGGTTCCTAACAGCCCCCACATTTTCCCAAGTTGTGTATTGTGCACTAGAGCCTTGAATATTACAATACCTCTCGTTTGTGGTGTTTAACATACTTGAATTATTTTAAATTGAGGGGTGATCAAATGCTATTAATGAAGAAAATAGCACCTTTTGCAACTAGTGTCACGTGTCATGCCATTCATTCCATTTCCCATGGTTCTAAACAATTCTTTTATCTCTGTCATTTGTTACTATCTGCCAGACCTCCTCTTAACTTTTGTTGTCACACCTTTTCCATTTGCAACTGTTTGCCAGGTCCTTGATTCAATTACTCCTTGTTCTTTTTGTCTTACCCTCTGAAACTGGTTAGCAACTATACTCAAATTAACCACTATTCATCTTTACATACAGAACCCTCCCTACTCTCTGACCCACTCTCTGACCATGCTTATAAAATGGGAACTCGCCACATGTTCTGGGTCGGCTTACCTTCACAGACTCATGCTCTGTGTTGGTAAACCCGGAATACCAATAAACATCCCACTACAGCAAACTTCGAAGAACTAAGAGTGAAATTTCTTCAACACTAATAAAACTTTAAAACCTGATTTAAATATGGCTGCAGTACCTGCCCAAGCAGTCTCTTCATACTACACTTCCATTGCTTCTGCAGTACTTGTAACACAAAACTGTAAAATGGCAATCTTTCAACTTCAACTTAATTTTGAGGAAAGGGAAAAAGTCAAAGGGAACCAAATCTAGTTGAGTAGGGCAGGTGGGAAGAGACAGAAAAATGTTATGCTATGACCAGATGCACAGCGCATTAGAGGTCGTTTGCCTTGAATATTCTTCCTCAGACACCTCAGGAGGTTACTTTATAACTCACTAACCCAGGTTCAAGAACCCTTAATTAGATGCAATCAAGAACTTATGAAAAGACCTGGGCATCCAGGAGTATTATGATCAAAGGAGGGAGTACCAGCTGTCAGACTCCACTACATGTTACCTGAACGTGTTGAACCTGGATCAGAGACCCATCCTAGCTTCTGATCCAGCAGGATGTGTTGAAAGATTGAGTCCCAACTAGTGTCATTTTCAGGATTCATGTTGGAGATCAGAGATTGGAAAGGAGGAAATGGATCCACTGCCTTGAGAACATCACACCTGTCATGTTCCTGGTAGCAATCAGCGAGTGTGGAATCAGACAATGAGAATCAGACAGAGGAAAGTTAAGCTTGTTTAGGACAATAATGGTTCCAGACTTCTCAGTTATTCTGTTCCCCGAGGGTTAGTCCGAACTTCAGGGATCAATTCCCTGTCCAACCAACCTAAAGCACCTTGTCTGATGTTGGAAACTGCAGTGAAACCTCCACTGTAAAAACTGGTGTTTCTTCTCTTGTTGCTAGCCACAGACCCTCCTCTTGTCACCAGTGATGGTTCCCAATGTGGACACATACTTTAAACAGTATCAGAAGTTATAGATCACCCCTCATATGCAGGATAAAAAATAATGAAAGCCTTAAATCTAGATTTTTATGCAGGGTCCCTCAGACAACCCTTCAGACTAGGGAGTAAAGGACAAATGTCTTTTTCATTGATGACTGATACAGCTCAGTTCTGGGGTTTTTCTATAGGACTGCTGTATTTGCTAAAGCGAGGCCTATACTATGCTGTGTTGTGTGTTTATGTGACTGTACTCCTCTTAACTCTGTACTGTCTCTTGTTGTTACTCAGGCCTTGGAAAGACTCTAATGCCCCGAATAGAGGGCTTCATCAGAAACACTGCCATGCTTTACTTCTGGCTTTTCAAAAGCTACACAGCAAACTTCTACGAAAACAGCATCCAGGTTTTCCACAACAGCCCAATTACTGCACCGGCACTCTTCTTCTTCAGTGAAAATGATGCAATGTGCAACTTTATTGTCCTGGAAAAGGTGATAGACTTGTGGAAGAAGAGGGGAGTGGCTGTGGAGAGCAGGAAGTGGAAGGAGTCGATACATGCAGCCCACATGCGATGCCACCCAGAAGATTACCTCTCCACGCTGCAACACTTCTTGAATTCGCTACCCATTCCCCCCATTAAATCCTAATGAGAAGTAAAAGTGTGGCTTGACCACATTTCCAAACTGCTACATGATTTATGATTTGAAAGAGAGCACACTTTGATTCATTTATCCTCCAGCTGTCATGTTTTTACTCCACCAAGGAATGCGGCGGAGTTATGTGATGATCGGCGTTGGTTTGTCTGTCTGTCTGTCAGTGTGCAACATTACTCAAAAACGGACTAATGGATTTGGACGAAATTTTCAGGGAAGGTCAGAAATGACACAAGGACCAATTGATAAGATTTTGGCAGTGATGTGGCTTGTTGTCTGGATCTACAAAGTTTTTAAAAATTTCAGTATCATTGCGAGATAGCAGCATGGTGTCACTGTAGTTATGACAACAAGTCAGCGCTACGTCAGCTGCTTGCTGACGGTCACATGGTTGCGATCCTACTACAAATCGACCACTGCGGACCACAAAAGCATTTAATCTGTTGGAAATCATACGACTGAGCAGCCTTGGCAGACTACTGCGCTTTGAGTGCTTTTCTTGTTAGTAGTGTAAATAAATGGATGAATGCACTTTTCTCTCTATTTAAACATTCTCAGTTTGATTTTAACCACTGTTGCAAAGTTATTTATTATATTATTGAGGGTGTTTATGTCATGTGATATTTGTTTTGCACTTTAACTAACAAGTGTTGCCTAATAAACTGGTGTAATTCTTACCGGATATATAAGTTCTGCAGATTACATGAAATAAAGCTCAGTTGTGAATTGCATTGCTCCAAACAGCATTTCTTTTTTTTGTCTCTGTTTCAAAAGAAAACCACTGAGGTATGTAAACTGTGTACAACAGACTTACATAGTGCTTAGTGGGATCTGGTTTGTTTATGAGGGTGAACAGTTCAGGGAGAGCGTTTCTGAACGGGCAGCTAAAGGCAGAGAAGGATTTGTAAATAACAGCACATCAAAGACCCTCTCTGATGAAAATCTGCTTTTTAACCTTGTTAGCATGTCCAGGGGGTGTTATTTTATTTGCTACAAGACATATCAAGAGCACAATTAGGCAGTGAAGATCATGGTGGAGCATGTACACCTTGAAACCTACTGATGACAGTCTCAAAAACACAGATTCAGACTTCTGGAGTTTCATGCAGAAACATAAGGAACTAGTTGTTGCAGTGCTGGAATCTGGGTATTATCAGACAATCCATAATTCATTTGTAATTTAACAAACAAAAACTTATGTGTTTGTTCTTTCTTTCAAAAACAAAACAGAAAACTGTTTCAGATACCAGATTCAGATAGTTTTTTTGTTTTGAAACAAAACACAAGTAGATCATGTGTTTATTTTTTTGTTTTTAGAATAAAATTAAAAAGCAGAAAAGGCCAACAGACATCTGTGTTTGGAAGGAAGGAACAACCAAAAGTTTTTTACGTTTTTTTTTTTGCTTGCTTTTTGCTTTTTGCTCTGACACCTGGGACAGTTTATCTGTATTTGCTTTGGTTTCTGTATCATTATTCTTCTATGGCTCAATCCAATGTTACAACTTGCCATTGAGTGATGTAGGGTAGTTTTACAGTGTATGTAGCACTACAGTGACTAGTGGATTCTAGAGGAAAAACTGTGTGGAGTTACATCTAAGCCATGTTAAGGTAGGAATAGATTTTCATGGGAAGAATTTGGGACACACAAAGATTAGTTTTTTTGGGGTTTAATCAATGACCAGGGAGGGACTTGAAGGGAAACCTTTTGTTCTCCTATCACTTATCTAATGCTGGGGTGCTTGTTGTGGTTAGAAACAAAGTGTGTTGTGTGTACTTTGTGAAGCTAACAGTCAGTTAGAGGATGCAGGGCTAACTGCCCAGAGGGGAAAAAGCTACAGTATACAGAGTAGGTGGTAGAGACAGAAGACTGTGGCTGGAAGCTCAACTATTCGACAGCTGACCCCCACAGAGTGCACCCTGTGGGGGTCAGCTGTTTGAGTTTTGTTGACCAACCAGTTTTGTTGCAGTTTACCAAACTTTGCATAGAAGGGTGGAGCCTGAAACAAGCAGTAAAGAGCATATCAGGTTGTACAAACAGATAGCAGTGGGTCAGGAGGAAGGTGAGGGTAGCTAGTATACTATAGTTAGCTATTACGACCCAACTGCTAGGGTCAGCTGTGTGTAACAAAAACAACAAGTTGTCGTTGGTTTAGATAAAGCATTTTGTTGTTCAGTGACAAATTTAACATAAAAGTGATCAAACAAGACTGGTGGATGTTGCTAAATCAAAGAACAAAATAAAACCAAGGAAAGGCTAACAGGGTTTTTAAACTAGCAAAAAAAAAAACAAAACAAAGAAACTAAACTCTTTAGCCAAACCTAAACACAATAGCAACACCTGCCACAAACATCAGAAACTAATACAAACTAGTGACTAGTGCACCTAATTAGCTAAATAACTGGTGCCTCAAAAAACACACATTTCACATTTCACACACTGCAGCAGCACTCGTAGGAAATGGTACGCCGTAGGTCAAGTTAGTGGACTGAGCAGCAGCCTACCACTGTACTCACAGAGTTGGAGTTAGATCCAGTAACTACTGTTTTTTTCTGGCAGAACTTTATTGCAGAATTATTTTTTTGTGGCTGTCATTGCCTTAAAGTTGCCAATTTTAACCCCCATGCAACCACATACAACTAAATAGTTCTGACAACCAGATAATATTTGGACTGATTTTGTAGTAATACAAAATTTTTTCCCTTTTGCCACTGAAGGTGTATAATCTTTATAAAAATACATGTATATATATATATTTTTATTGATGCGTGTGTGAGTTAGGTTTAGCTATGGACTCTTGACGACTGCAGTGATGAAACCTACTTTGAAGTGCTCTGCAACCAAACTGTTAAATGATGCTAAAACTGACCCAGAACCTGCAGCCAAAAAAGAAACAAAAAGACACTGTGTGACGTCTCGACTATGTGGGTGTCCTGAACAGAACGAAAACACTTTTAACGAAAGAGTCTTTTATGTACTTATCCTTTGTAATCTAAATTTTAATTTAATTTTCTTTTAAGCTTTATCAACTATTTAAAAAGCTGAACTTTAGCAGCTATTCCAGATTTTAATCAGCTAAAGAATGCATAAAATGTTTTATATAGAGGAGGTGAACCTTTATTAAGAACTTCTACAAAAGGGATTGTTACAAAAGACTGAATATTCAGTAAAAATGTAAATGTTAAACTTCTGTCTTATATTCTATTATTTTATTCCGCCCTGAATCTTAAACCCCAGAAGTTAAAACTGCTTCCTGTTCTTTTATTTTGTGTGAGGAAGGTGTGTTTTACTTCACTGGTTTATCTGAGAAACTCCCAAGCTGTCACAGTGCTTTCAAATTTCATTAGAAATGGCCATAAATCTGGGAAACCTTTTTGAATTCTCTTGGAGCAGAGCATGAGCAGATTTTGAAAAGAGGCCTCTATGGTCATAGCTGGACTGAAATCATTGGAAAGCCTCTTACATGAATCCTAATCTTGTGGTGAAATGCAACACTTCACTGCCCAAACATCAGGTAATTGATCACTTGTTTTGTGTTGTTATTTTTACAAAAACCGTTTTCAGTTTTATATTAAAAATGTATTTTCTTATTTTCATAAACAAACTTTTGAACAAAAGTTTGGGGTCACCGAGACAATTTCCTGTTTTCCATAAAAACTCACACTTATATTCATGTGCTAACATAATTGCACAAGGGTTTTCTAATCATCAATTAGCCTTTCAACACCATTAGCTAACACAATGTAGCATTAGAACACAGGAGTGATGGTTGCTGGAAATGTTCCTCTGTACCCCTATGGAGATATTCCATTAAAAATCAGCTGTTTCCAGCTAGAATAGTCATTTACCACATTAACAATGTCTAGACTGGATTTGTGATTAATATGATCTTCACTGAAAAAATAACTGCTTTTCTTTCAAAAATAAGGACATTTCTAAGTGACCCCAAACAAACATATATGTATCACATATGCTTTTGTTGTGCTAGTATGGTATCTAGATCATTTCTATTTATTTATTTGGTTGTCGTGATTCTTGTTTAGATTATTCTAGTGATGTTAAAGCCAGTCAATATTTTAAAAAAAAAAAAAAAAAAGCGGAGAAGTAGAGCAGCCTGTATAAAGAAGAACATCGGGTGAACTAGTGAGTAGATCATCGCATTCAGAGGAAACTACGTGTCCAAGTAGTTAGGTGTTAGGGCCAGTCACAGTAATTTAGCCTAAGCAGGGATAATCTAGATCTCAGCTCTTTGCTTGAGTGAATGTGGGATTTAAAGGTGTGTTGGGTTAGAGCTGGAGAATAGTTACTTGTGTGAGGTCACGGAGGATTAACGACAGCACAGCCTGCTTCCTGCTACAGGACCTAATTATCGACAGCAACAACGTACACCATGAGCTCCCATAGGCTTGCTCTCACAACTTTTGCCACATTTTTCTGTGTTTTGTCACCTGCGAAAGAAGGAAAGTTTAGAATTCCAACTTAAAAAGCAAAAAAAGCTATTTTTTGAACTTATACACGGTCAGTTCTGTCAGCTGTAAGACAAATATAATGACACATTTTACAGTTGCAAATCATTTTATTTTTCTCTGCCATGAAATAAGTGATATAGTTGAGAAAGAAACTTAAAAGATGAAGCTACAGACAACTAAGGAAAGTGAAATATTTTTCTCACACTGAACAAATCATCTCAGTCCAGAAATGACATTTAGACCTTCTGAACCTTAGAGCTAAAGAAATGTCTTCATTTAATGATCTTCACATACATAATAAACATAAATGCATATAAATATATAAAGATTATCTTTTAAAAAAAAAAAAATGTATGGTAATTTTAGGTTTAGAGGAAACCATTTTTAAGTCCTCTATGTGCAACTTTGACTGCCATGAAATAGAAATACACTCACACGTTATAAACATTAAACCATCATTTAATATTTTTTCTTCCATCTTCAAAGTGTTTTTTCTGTGTGATGTTGAGTTTTCATGATTTGAAATAAGTCCCCTAAAAACAAGAAGAATACACTCTCAGCTCTCCACAAAGATACATCTGAGTTTATATTTTACAGTTAGCATCTTCCTTTTATAATCTCTGTCCAAGTTGCATTTACTGTTGTACAAAATCAAAATGAAGAAAGTTGTGAAAGGCAAACTTCTCATACAAATTAGAGAAAAATGGAGTATTAATCTATAAATTCTATAGAAATAAATGTGCTTTGCTTTGCCTCGATTAATGTATTTTTCTCATCAGTTTAATATGTATATTTAAATATTAACTCTCAAAAGGTGGGATGCTTTTTTGAGGTAATAGCACCATCTTTTTGTTTTATTAGTCATAAAAGTAATTTGAAACAGGATAAAAGTTAGATGATGTAATAAGCAACATACTTAATATTTTATTTATTTTGAACAGTTTCTTCTCTTCCTTAAACAGAGGTTCTGATTCTGGATTATATTTTACCTTCAATCAAAGATTTAAGTGATCCTTTTTTTGTTTGTTTCTCTAAATAGTTATTGTCTATGTAAATGGGCCTTTGAAAGTTTATATAATTGATTTTTTTAAAGCCATGATTCGCTGTTGATTAATGTTTTTATGTGGTTTATTCACAAATCAAGTATTTTTCTCACAGAGCTTTACCATCAGAACCTTTGACCTCCTCTCAAACACACAAAAAATGCTTTTTCAAGTTGGACAAAAAGAAGAAATTACTTATTTTTCTTTGTGTCCATTAAAAGATAGAAAAGTGAATTATCAAATGCAGTCTAATGACCATTTTTACAATAGTTTTTCCTGTTATACATTTACCTGAGAAAAACACTAAGCAAAAGTTGCAAAGCATTAATAATATTAGTCATGGATGTTGTAGATTCAGTGCCGAGGGTTACTGTGTAGCTGCTGTTGTGTTTTATAAGAGAACGTGTGAGGAGCGACTCACCCTCTTTGGTACAGACGATCCTTGTTAAATCTCTCGGCTCCTCAGCGACTCACCTCTGGATGATAAGCAGACTGAGGTGGTCGTTGTACTGCGATACTTTGCAGCTGTGCCTTCGTCACGAGATCATGATGATGTTGGCGTTTATGTATTTGTATGTGGGTCAAAGTTTAACCGTCATCCAAATGTTTTTGTGTTGAGTCCGAGATGTAATGTTCCCAAAATGTTGGCATCTTGAATAATGTATGGAGAAAAATCTCTTCCCTGCTTCCTTGTGACTCACTTTCTCTCTCCATTATATGTCCAATTTTAAGATTCTAATGCACATTCTTCAGGAGAGTTGAGAAAATTATTGTAGGTACCAAAACCTTGGAGAAATTTGACTTGCTTGCTCCAGATTTTTATTTTTAAGTGCAAGAAACTCTGAATACAAAAGACATTTAAGCATTTTCTTAATTAAAAATAAATATAATAAAATTACAAATATGACAAATACAGTTCACTTAAAAACTATAATAATAATAGCAATAATAATAATAATATTAGTAATAAAATCACTTCTTTTACTTTCTTCTGTTTTGGAGGACAGCTCACCATTCTAATTTACAAAAATATATTGTAACTATAAGGACAAAAAGTAGTCTGCAAATTACATTTTTCACAGCAAACCCTTCATCATATTACATTACAGTAAAAATAGTAATGAACATTGTAAATTTTTTGACGGCCTTGAAGGTTATTCAAGCTTTAAATTATAAACATTAAAGTTCAGTTCTGTCAGTTTGCTCTTTAAAATAATGCTTTGTATTTCTGTAACATTCACATTATATACAGTCCACTGAAAGTGCAATTATTACAGATTATATTTAGATTAAATTTTTGGTTTAATCTCTTGACTTGCAAAACTCAAAGTCTAAAATTAAAATTGAATTTGGATCAGTTTTATAATTCAATCTTATTATTGTTAGATTTGCTATTAATATTTTATCACAACTGACTGACTGACTTTGATTCATTTATTTTGCATGGTTATGATCTTATTTATTTTTTAATGTCATTATTTTAAAGATGCTATGCAAATAAAGTTATTATTATGTTTATTAATAATAATTTTATATGGCAGAAGTGATAACATCCACTAAAAAAGATGTTATTCCTTTATGATGTGAAATGTTCTCATAGAAATAAATGGAAAAACACAATAAATATTGACATTACAACATCTTTATTGCAAAGCTTATTATCAAAGCGTTTTAGCTAAAATATCTCACATCCTCGAGACCGTAAGCTTAATGTTTCTGCTCCATAGAATATTACACTAAAGAGTGCACATTATACATTCATCAAATAGTATTCCGTACTGAAAATATCCCGCACACTTTCTCATTCATTCCCTTGCAATATAATTTCAAAACCTTGCAGCCTTGTTAGTTTTATTTACTGCAAGCAGCCTTCACAACCATCCTGTACATAGGTAGTTTTACACCCACAAGAGCTGCAAAAATGATCTACTATTACATTAATTGCCAGCTATTTTGATAATGGATTCCATCAGTATCAGTCATTTTTTAGGGACAAAGGTTAAAATTCTCTGAATCCAACTTCTTTTATATCAGTAATCTGAATATGTTTCGGTTGTGGACAAAGCAAGACGTTTGAGGATGACATCTGAGACAATTAAATAATCGACAGATTAATCAACAATGAAAATAATCATTTGTTGCAGTCCTAACATCTCTATCATCTCAAATGCAGCTAATCAGTTTTCCCACCATGACTCTTCAGTGATTTAATCTGCTCGCACAGCTATAAATTTTTTAAGATATTAAAGTTACTGAAATGTAATTCCACTCATACATAGCTCTACTGTCTGTATACACACTACAGCTCAAATACTCTGTCAAACATTAAAATATGTGCCTGAATAGCTGCTTGCATCACATGCAAAAATGTTAGTTAAAAAAATAGTTTGCATGCTTTTCATTACTGGGACACGAGTCCATTCACAGAAAAATATGTACAAGTAGAAAAATATTGGATAATGATACATGCAAAGGCAAATTACACACACTGAGCTATTTGTGCAAATATATGGCGAGACTGAGTGTCTAAGTGACAAGTGTGGATTTGTCAGCAGACCTTGAGTTTGTCCTTGTTGAGAACAAGGTTCTCCATGTAGCTCTCCACCTTCGTCAGCATCAGGTAAAGGTAGCTGTCCGGGTACAAACTGGCGGGACTGGTCTCTAGTCTTGGTCTGGCCTGAATGGGACAGTCCATAGTTAGGGCGAAGGAGCGCACCCGTCCCTCCAAGCTGGACACATCAGTCTGGATCTGGCTCAGGAGCTCTAAGACGGGGCTCTGCAGGTCATTATCCAAGAGGCCGAGGTCACGGCTGATACCAGTCAGTCCCTCAATGGAAGGAGTGGTGACTTCTATATGTGGAGCCACCGGCAGCTAATGGAAAAACATGTTGGTAGTGTGTCAGCATGTTACTCAGTCTGACAGGGAGGAAAATTATACCAGAAGCAAAAAAAAAAAAAAAAATCAACAAGTTAAGCAATGCATACCTTTGCCCTTAGTTTCTTAATGTGGATGAGCGTTATCTGAGCAATGTTTATTATGCTGTTCATGTGCCTCGTGGAGTTTCCCTTGGTGGGAAGAGTGGAGCACTCAGGAGCCACCATGAGAGACAGATAAAGCAGAGCCAGAATGATGTGCATCCTGAAGAACAGAAAAAAAAGATTGTAATATATACACTGCACAATCACAAACATTTTAAACCTTTCTTTGTCAAATATATACATGTAAATCCATACTCCTTGACTGTGAAGTTTCACATCCCTTACCTGTTTTTGTTGACTTGTCGCTGTACCCCTGAAACACTGGATAACAGAGAGATGACACATCCCTCTCTGCAGGTCTTCTTCATTTAAATACTCTGCTCTGAACTCGAGACTGGATCCAATCCTCTCCTCTCTCCTCCCCCAGATCAAACCTGAGTCGGACCCTAACAAGTCAACTTCTCGACATGCTCTGACTGAGCAGGAGATTCACACAAAATTCCTGAGAAGGATTCAGATATTTGGAACTAGTGCACATGCAGTGGTTTTAGTTTTGTTTTCTTGTAAGATGATTACAGATGATACTGATATAAGCCAGATGTTGATATTTCAATCTTTTAAGTAGAGGAAAAATGTGTGGGTAGACTATAGATTGAGCTGGCACCATGAAGTGAAAACCCTCTAATACCAACCAAATAAAACCATGATAAAGCAGAGAAGAACCGTATGGTGAATACAGTACATTGGCGTATGATCACCGTAGTATTTCATGAGAAAATGGAATTCACCATCCTGTAATTCAAAAGAACATAAGTGAGTCATGTTTCTTTTTTTTTCTTTTTGAAACATACATGCAGTAAAGACTGGTAGAATCTTGTCTTTTTTGGAGCAAGGTGCTTATGACGTTATAAACCTGTTTTGAAGGCAAACGGAGCAACAAGAGGACTAAAAATGGAAACATAACGTCAAACACACTTCATAAACTGTGACGGTTTCCGTAGGTGTTTCTCGATATTTGTCTGAGCAAGTCATTTCCACTAAGCTTTGCATGTGTCAGTGTGTGTTATTACTGTTGTGTGGAAGAGAGTTTTGTGCAGCAGGAATATTCCTCTTTGTCTCTCTTAAGTTGGTGTTCTGTGTTGGACCAGCAGGATCTCCAGTGGCAGTCGAGCTGGGCCTTCTGGGAGTGCTCTCACTTGAAAGGCCTGTTCATGCTTTCCACGTCGACGTGTGTGCAGGGTAAATTTTTATCATCCATTCACAAAACAGATGGTTGGCTTAAAAGAAATTCTTATCACGAGGAGGGACTCTATGAGGAGTTTCACGTCGTTAGAATTCATCGCTAAAAGAGTTGCGGTCACCACCAGACTTAGTGAGTTTCCAGTGACACAGTTAGAAGTTCAGAATTCTAACATTGCATGAAGATCAGCGCGATCTGTAGCTACTCACAGCCTGCCTCTCCAGAACATCCATAGGGGCCCCATTTGTTTTTCCGAGTTGGGCATGAGGGGCGATGTAACTGTCCACATAGCATGCTGATACATAGGCGGCCTATTGTAGGATGAATAGGACCTCGTGCACGTGTGCTTTCAAAGTCGGTCATGTGGAAACCATCAGCCTTTATATCACCACAGGCCATTGTCACACTAAGTAAGGGAACAAAACTTCTACTTTGGAAAAAACCTGTTACAGGGATACACTGAAAGTGGTCTTTAGTTTCACATCTGAATCACTTCTTTACAAAGTACCGTCAAATAAAGAAGTCTTCTTACATTTTGCTTTAGATTTGGGAAACTATTTTGTTAATGACTGTTTAGCTATCAACTCAACTAAAGGCTCCCTCCAGTAAAAACCTCATTTTTTACCTTGTTAAAATGTCCATATGGTGCTGTGGTATCATGAGCTATATAATCAGTCAACACAATGGTTGAGCATTTCCACCTTAAAACTGCAGTATGCAAATTAAAAAAGACAGATTCAGACTACTGGGGTTTTCATATCTAACAAACATAAGGGTAGGATTTTCTGTATCATTATTCTTCGTCAGAATCATTTTCTCCCCCGAACATTTATGGCTGAATTACTCCAATTTTATACCTTGTCTCTGTGTAGCATAGAGTAGTTTTACAGCGTTTTAGCAGCGTTGTAGATGAGCTGGTGTGCTCAGGCTGCAGTGATCAGAGAGGTATCAGAGGAGAGAGAGGCAGGGACTACACATATCCATGTGTTCTAAATGTAGTAATTGTATAGGGTAACATTTAAACCATTTTAAGGAAAGATGGGGTTACTTTCAGGGGAAAAAAAATTTAATACACTACCATTCAAAAGTTTGGGATCACTTAGAAATGTCCTTATTTTGAAAGAAAAGCATGTTTTTCAATGAAGATAACATTAAATTAATTAGAAATATAGTCTAGACATTGTTAATATGTTAAATGACTATTCTAGCTGGAAACAGCTGATTTTTAATGGAATATCTCCATAGGGGTACAGAGGAACATTTCCAGCAACCATCACTCCTGTGTTCTAATGCTACATTGTGTTAGCTAATGGTGTTGAAAGGTTCAATGATGATAATAAAACCCGTTTTAAAGTTTGAAAATGTGGGAAAAATATTTTCACAGTGAAACTTCTGATGTTCACATTTGCAACATTTTTGGGAAATCTTTGGACATTATTTGGTGGAAAAAAGAAATGCTAAAAAAATGTTTCTTTAAGAACATTCACAAAAAAATCAACCAAAATCCAGCGAAATTCGCTGGATTTTGGTTGATTTTTTTGTGAATGTTCTTAAAGAAAATAGAAGTTTTACTGAAATATATGTAATCACTTTAGATATTGCTAGGATTTTTTTTTTAGAAGATTTTTACTAAATTTTTAAAAAAATATTTACAAGAATTTTCTTGCCAAATTTGGGGGATTTTGTTTTTTTTTAAAATAAAACTGTTAAGGGAAACTTTTAAGGAATTATTGGAATTTTCTTCCTAAAGGTTTTACAAATTCTCTGGAATTTTGGGAAATTTTTTGCTGAATTTTTGGATTTTTTCAGACAAGGAAACAATATTTTTTGGTGCCCGCAAATGAAGACAACACGAGGGTTAAATACTTTGTCACTGTCACCAAACAGAAACATAAACTGTGTCAACAAGGAGCAGAAAACATGCATTACAGTAATAGAGCTGACAACAAGAGAATGATTGTTTTTTGAGGGGAAGCTTTAATATAATTGCACAAAATTTGATTATGTAGAATTAAAATGAGCCTGGAATTAATTTTCAAAACACAAAAACAGACGCTAGTTGATGATCTCCTAATATAATGAAAGAAATGTGCATGTTTTTCATGCCTTTTTTTTTTGTCTTTTCTGCTGTTTTAGTCAATTTCACTCTGCTGTATTTGTTTATCTTCTGTCTATAACATTTTGAATAACCTCTGTGTATGAGAAGACGTTATATAAATGAACTTGTTTGCTTGTCAGAAATTCCCATACTTACTCATATCTGTGGAATCCCCTTGTTGGGCCATTGGAGGGGAATCCCTGCGATAGTAGGGTTTTTGCAAGTTTTAGCTCGCAGACATTTTGTGCTTTGCAGGTTCTTTCAGTCAGCGGTGGATTTATGAAGAAAATTATACTGAATATAATAGCCTGTGTCTTAGGTTGATAAATTTACTGAACAGGTGAACACAGCAGCTATTTTTAATGCCCTAAGTGAAAACTGTGTCACTCAGTTTTTCACACACTGAAAAACAACTTACTAGTAGAATTTAACCATGTAACAGAAAAGATGATTTTATCAATTTTCCGATTTTTTTTTCTAATAACTATCAAAAACTATGCTGAGTACGATTGTCCCAGTGCAGTTACAGTGTGGAATTAATTATATTTGTCTCTGCTGTTGTGCGTTCAGTGATAATTGAGACCCAGTTCTATAGTTGGCAGCAGACTCTGAGGGGTTTTACTGAGAGAGTGCGAATCATCAAGCAGATTACCAAAACAAAGTGTTTCGGCCATCCAGTCGGGCCTCCAGCGCACAAACACTCGGCCTCTTAATGTTGCAGGACCGACGTGACGCAGGTGGAACATACTTTGCTCCTGAAGTGGATGATATGGACCATCAAGTATGGGAATCTGGGAGGAGCGATTTATTGGAAAGTCTGCTTTGGTCAATTCCAGTAAGTTGCCATGGCACAGGGCCGACTCACTTTGACGCCCCCGTCCCCGTTTTTCGACCCACTGACTTGTCTGCACAGGAAATAGTTGTGGTTTTAGTACAGATGACTCAAGAATGGGAATGATTGTAGTGTATTTTAACCCCCCTAAAGGATCCGGCATCACAGAGAGCATTTTTCTTAGAATCACACAATGAATCAATAAGCTAAGACAGTTTTTAGCCATGATGTCTGCTTGATATCTTATGAGACATCACTTTCTTAAAATAACCCAGTTTTGATTTTTGAGAAAACTGCTCACTTTTTCACACCATCACAAGCTACAACACCTCACTTGTTTTTAGTCACACAGAAACAAATGGCTCCAGAAATGGCGTTCTCAGACTGTCGGTCAGTCCAGAAGTTTAGTCCAGAAACAACTGGATGAACTGCTTTTAAATTCTGCACAGACATGTATGATTATCAGAGGATAAACATTAATGGTTTCAGTTGATCCCTTTGCTGCTTCTCTACCACCACCAGCAGGTCGAATCAAGGCGTTTGATTGGTTATTGGCCAGTTATTACATCTGATATTCAGCATTTGAGTTGAAAAAAAGGTATTTCAAAAGAGTTTCTTTGCTTGAGTTTGTGCTGTTGATGTTCGGTTTTACTGCTGATGTTTATCAGTTTCAAATGATTTATTAATAACAATCTGTGTGAGCTTTTATCAGTTGAAACCCACTATATTTATCTAGCTATTCATTTATCTGTCTATCAAGAGATAATATAAATTAGAGGATTTTATACATACATTAAAGAATAGCAATTTAATATAAATTAGAGACTTTAACCGTTAAATTTGAGGATTTCTATGTAGAAAATCATCTAATTTATGTGATCTCTGTTTATATTTTCATACTTTTTATATTTAATAGGTTATTTGCACAGGTGAAAAGACAAAAGATGTTATGAAATCCAAATCTAGACTTCTAAGCTGATCTGAATCAAATCGTAAACTGTATGCAGCTTTGTTTTGCAGATGCAGTGTTAAAGTAAAGTACAACTACATATGGCAAATTTCTTTTGCTGATGCACTGTACTGTACCTGCACATTTCCATATTTGTTCTCTTCATGGATTATGTGCTATTTCATTAATTTCAACTTAACTCCTTTTGGGTGAGTTGTAGACAAAAGCAATTCCATAACCATATGTTCAGCAAAAACACACAGAATCTCTTGGAATTGATGAAATACCCTCCCAGATGTAATAGTTGCTCTTGCTTTTTTCTCCCTCCCTGCGTCATCTCCAGTAGCCTGAATGAAAAAAACCCAAAACAAACTATACTGTTGCCAGTCCTACCAGCAGCGCAAATGACTGGAACAGGATTTGTTTTCTGCTGACTGAACCCAAATCACGTCAAATCTCTTTCATGAGTCGGCAATTAAATTTAATCACATCGCTGAGTTGAAACAAAATACGTGTCAGCGCTTGGCAAAAACACTGAGAATATAAACGCAGGGCAGATCTTTCAAAAGGCCGAAAACCAAGAATAACAAGCTGGTCCTCAAAGAGCATATTTTATATCAAACCAGACACTGAACCTCTCATGTTCGTTGCTTTTTACTGTAACTTAGAGCCCGATACGTCACAGGGAGGAGACTACCGGTATGAATTTGATAATTTAACGGAATAAACCGCCTGTAAACTCATTCTGTTCCCCGTTGGGACTTGTGAAAACTTTACAGGAGCATTTTTTAAAATTTAGATTCAGCTTTTGTTTGTCTTTGTGGTGGAGCTGCAGAGTGTGTTGCAGTTCTCCATACATCCTCTGGAGGGCTATACTCACCCATAGATTAAATAGGAGCAGTTTGTTTGGAGTAGGTCTCGGCACGGCATGATATTCTGCCTTTCTTATTCTTTTCCTTTTAAGCCTTCAAGGACCTGCAATGCAACATCTCGTGCATTTAAGATCTTGAATTATTTATCTCTTCTACTTTGAATTACAATGTATTTCAAGCAAGCAGTTGATATTTCCCGGAGGTTTCTCATGGGTTGTTTGAATATATTCACCTTTTAACCTTTCCAGCAAATCCCTCTTTTTCTTTCTTTAAACTTCTGTGTTTTTCTTATTGCATCCTCTTGTCATTATTCTAGTAATATTCTTTGACAAATATGTTGGCTGATCCAAAATTGAATTTTTTTCATCTTTGTTGATGAATATGAATACGTTAAAAGAAAAATTACTGCATATCACACTTAAAATAAAGCAGATAATGCAGACATTTTACTCCATATTGAATTACATGAAGGCTCTGATACTGAAAACAGATACTGTGCGGTAATACGAGACAAAAATAAATCCATTTTCCACTGTCTTTAGCCTGTGGTTACAGATTTAATTTACTCCATTACAAGTGGAAGAGGAGCAAAAGTGCATCCACCAACCCACATCCCTCGCTGATGACATGGATGAGGCACTGCCCTATTTCCCAGGGCGATGTGTGACACAAATTGCGGGTCGTGATTTAACCGGGAATCTCTAGCTCTGATCTGAAGGTCAGTCAGAGATTTGTTAGGTCAATTAATGGACGCAAGGGCCCAGCCTAGCGAAAACATGTCACCCGCATTAGTCCGTTTGATACTGTAGACACCCAAAAGGCAGCAAGAGCCAATGATTTAGTGTGGGATTTGTTGCCATTGGATTAAAAATAGACAGAAAAGGTGTATTTGTGCTTAATATATAAAGAAATTATCAATAGTTGCACATTATAAATCAGAATCTCATCATTTGTTCATTTTTTTACCAAGTGATAAGCAATATAGTTATAGTAGTAATGTATTTAGTAATATTTGTTTATGAATCCTGCAAAAACACACATGAAACAGTGTAGAGACGTGTTAAGATTTGTTTGACTATATTAGACAGACCATAAGACAAGGCAGTGTTTAATATTAATTTTATTTCAGTTTTATGCAACAAGGCACAACATGTGAGAGCAAATGTCCACCTTACATTCATGGAAACAGCAGCAGCTGCTTTAGAGTGAAGCGAGGAAGTGAATTTAAATAAAATGAATAAAAATTGAGCGTGTGTGACCGCACAGAAGCTGTTGAGTAGAAGCGGCAATAATAGGAAAGACGAAAGTGTAAAAAGACGCTGAGATGGAAAGGGATGGTCAATGAGGGCCAAATTCTTCTGCATAATATCATCCAACATGTGCTCCGGAGAGGACGTCACATGTACTCGTTGTGTACTGTATGTACAGTACAGACATCCCTGAGTGATGGAAGTTAAGTAAAGTGGCCTTGTCAGCGCACAAAAAAGTGCCTCGGGTTTTGGCGTACAAAAACTACATTGTGAAGGCTCATGGGTTTGGATAAATAATCCTATTTATGTAACACAGAGTACGTCAAAGGCTTGAAGCTACACGTCCATTTTACTCAGCGTGTTTATTGGCTGTCGACATCCTGTTGATGTAGTTTCTAGGGGCACTTCTATAAATGTCTGGCCTGCTGATGACATTCCATTCATATTTTTGCTGCTTGATTTCACACACAGTTACTCCTATGACATAACGTATTGTTAGTAGTAGTCCGCATGCTTTACATTCACGCTCATTACGACACAGCACACTTTAAAAAAAAAAAAAAGCGGATCTAAGATGATGCAAAATCACTGAAAATAGACAACAGAATGTACTTAAAAATGCATGAAGACAGTGTATTAATGGCAGATTTTAGAGTAACATCCAAGTGCATTCATTCATAAAGCAAAGAAAGCAATATTTGCATCATATGACACAAGGAATGCAGAATTTTCCTCATGCATTGCAGGTACAAAATGTTAGAAATCGCACTGGGGCTATTGTCCGGTTTGGTCTCCCAACTATCCAGAGCAGAAAGAACTTACATGTAGCTATATAACGTGTCACAAATGTACAAATCCTGTCTTTTGCCTTTTGTTCAGGGGGTTCCTCTCCCTTAACCCGTTGTGTGAGATTCTGTGACACTTCAAGATCCTCATTTCGAGAGTGAGATTCTTTTTCACCCACACAAATCTATGGAAACAGCATCTACTTTTAACTCAGTTCCCCTATAGAAAGAATTTGTATATTTTGTCTGTTCAAAACGTATCTACACTGCCTGGTGTATTGAAATTGTCAAAGGTTCATCCTGTCTGTGTTTTCCTAAATAGCAAATCTGATATTAAGTGACTTCAGGAAGTGTTGCTTTACACTTCTCAATCCGGAGTGGAGCTGAGTAAAACTGCTGTCTGTTTCTTACTATAATAAGATTCTTTCCAATTGGATTGTTCTCAGGTTACCTGCTCTGGTCTATTCTGCCATATCCTGTATTATGCTTCTCAAAGGCTTCCAGTTTACAAAAAAGAATCATATTCTTGCATTTCACAAGCCACACTAGCCTTTGACAAGCTCGGATTGTCAAGAACCATAAAGAAACTTGCAAATGAACAGTGTCCTCACTCTGAATCAGCACCAGAGATGAGAGATGCCCCATCAGGGAGACGGAAAGTGAGATTTCTGCTTTCAGCTGCCAGAATCCAGTGCAGATACTTTTTGGGGTAAGGGCTTCCTGGCTACTGCCTTAGGAACAGCAAGCCCAGACCGCAAAAAGACCCACAAAGGACAAAAAGGTGGATCCTGGGATCTTGTGTCAACATTATCAGCACCTGTAGAAGAAGAAAAAGAACCTTTAGCTCATCTGGTGCATTCAGTGACTTTCTAAAGTGGGTAGTTTCAAATATAAGAGACAGCCAAGGCACACCTTCCTCAAGAAGTTCTGCATAATACCATAAAATGTATGCATCTACGTAACGATTCTTTTAATAACAATCTTTCTCCATTTGCTTGTCAGCCTTTCTTAAATATACCTATAAATATATGAATATATTGTGCAAAAATCCCTGAAAAAGACACAACATTTGCAATTTGTACCCTTTAACAGCAAAATAATTTTTAAATCAGAAGAAGTCTGGATAAACAAACAGCAGTTCAGTTCATCGCCAGGTTATGGTCAGTAAACTAACACCTTTTGCCTCCCTGCTTTATGGTTACATGTTCACACACCTCAGAATTAATGAAATTTTGTTCTACACATCCAAGTGCATGTCAATAATTTGAGACCTCAATCTATGACTGAAGATTTAGATCTAAAAATGAAACACACATGGGATAAAACTATAACCAGACATGCTAAAAACAATCAATGATAAAGACACAAATGCTAGAATTCGATTAGAATTTTCAGGGTTAATTAGACTTCAGCAGAGCTGAATTTACGCAGCATCTTAACTGGATGTTAAACTGAGATTTTTAGTTAGTTAATGAACACAGTATTAACTTTGATGTCTGATCACACCCATATAATTTCCAGCACACATACAATGTTATCTGCAGCAGAGTAATCACCTCATGTTGTAGTTAAACAAAGTGTGTTACAGTCCTTCAGCTGATCATTGGTTTGGACTTCACCAAACTTCACCTGTTTTTAATCTATTCTTCTTTTCCTCCAGTTTACACCAGCAGCAACATGGTAAACATCCAGTGCAGACATGACTCTGCATTTCACAGGTTTAGACTGAGTAACTGCACATTTTAAATAGGTAAATGTAGTTCCCTTCCCACCTGCAGAATATACTGCAATTTCTGGTGAATTCTATTAAGCAAATTTGACACTGCCACTAGGTTTAGAGATTAATTGAAACACCTTTTTAAAATTTTTTTTGTTCAAATAAGATCAGTGAATACTTCAGCTGACTTACATAGAAACTTTCTACGTCAGACTGGACTATACACCAAAATATTTAGATTTAAAAGATCATCAAGACCTACTAACGCGCACATATGCAGCTTGTGAATAAGACGCACCATCTCCTGGAATCAGACTTTATTTGCCGACTTTTTTGGGTCATTTTTTAACATTACGAAGTATCGCACACTCTGCTTTCCCAAATTCTTTCATATGTGGAATAAATTGTGACTCTGTCTGCAACCAGAAGCCCGATCTGCCTTAAGGACTGAAACATGCTTGATAACATTCTTAAGCAGCGCAGGACTTCGAGGATCTCCTCTAATGAAGCACAGATCCCATTTCCTTTGTTCTGTCTCTGAAAGAACAAAAAGAAGAAGCTGCCATTTTCCCTCAGAGAGATCTGATGAACGCTGTACATGCAACATCTTGACGGCTCTTTCCTGAAGATTTAAGAGCTCCTGATGTTACAACAATAAAAGGTTAAGCAAGCTTGTGATGTCCAGTCTGAGCAACATGGAGCCCATGTTACTGAGAAAGAAGATGTCCTCCACACAGACAGTGAAAGTGTCAGTCACTGCGAACCTGGTTTGGTCTTTGATGTCTTTGGTGCATTTTAAAAGAGCAACATTGTCACAGCTTTGTGATGATGAAAGAGGTGTGCAACCATCTTGTTCTCCACTTTGGTCCATCAGGCCACAGTGATACAAACTTGGCATCTTCACCTGGTCCTTTCACCTGAGGAAACTTCGGTGTTGGCGTCACATTGACCTCTTTGCACTTCAGGGAGCTGATCCAGTCCAGTTTTTAACTTCTTTGGGTGATAAAACCCCATAATCTGCTACAGACTCACCAAACCATCACCACATTCAAGATATTCAGCCTCTGTTAACTCTGCAGCGACTGCGGCACGAGACGATCTCACTCAGAAGAGCACTGCCACGCGTTTTCCTTAGATTGAGAGAAAATACCTCCAAAAACATTTTCCTTTCAATTCGGTTTGTCAGAAGGAAGTTTGGTGCTCATGTATCCACCCACTAACAGGATGTCTGAATTGAACATTTTAATGTAGCTTGTTTCCTGAAATTAAATACTAAGCTCCAGTTATGTGAACTTCTTCAACTTATCTGTCGTGGTGGAGTGCTAGTAAATATATCTACTGAAAAATCACTGATCTGTAGTTTAGATAAAATACTGCACCAAATCCCACCCAAACTATCTGAAATGATCACAGCCGTGATGCACACCAGTGTGGTGTGAGATCTAGGTGAACTGTTTTTGCAAACCTAGCCATTCGCTCTTCATCACATATGTAAAAATAACCTGTAAATGATTGTTTCCATCATTTATCCACCTTCACTCACAGGAATCAGCACCACTGTGAGCAGCAGTAATAAATCTCTGACATTCAAGATAATTCAAAACTCCACTTCATCGACTTCAAACATGTCTGAACTGTGAGACCATGTTAAAACCACTGATCTACATAAAAGCTCTAAAAGGTTGTATAAGGCAATTAAACCACAGACATGCAAAAATAACATCCCTAAGTACACTCCATCAAATCACATGATTCCTTTGCCAGATTTGGATCCGAACACGCTGTAGTAAAGCATGATATGACTCTAGAAGTGTGTTCGAAAGGCTCCACAGGATAATCAGGAAATATGAAACATTAATCTGCCTCAATCAGAAAACAGCCTCCATATGTGTCAGCACGAAGAAGATGGTAGGAAACATGTAATGTGTAGCTGCATCTTTTTCACTGTGTGCATTCAGACATACAGGTAGTTCCTCTAAACAGCCTTCCTTGCCACGCCTTTATCAGAACAAAATATTCGCCCTCAAAGCCATCACCTGCTGAAGCTCTAAACTGCTGAAGGCTACAAATCATATGAGGTGATAACAAGAACTATACATACATATCATAATCTTTTTTTTTACATTTATTAATGACACAGTGTGACAAAATGCTGCTTAACACAAATTTCTGTCTATCATCCTGTACCTTATTTCACAGTTTATGTTTAAATGTCTGAGGTTTTGATCAGTGGAGCTTTTTTCGGTGTCTTCTGTGCACTTTTATGTGAGGTTTAGATTGCTGTTCTAACTTTGAGTGAGGGACATTTGTTACAAATTGCTGCTCTTATTAATAAAATGCACCTTTTATAACAAACAGACTAAACAAAAGACATATCACTGTCATTTCTGGGAATGGTAAGGCTGTATACTTTAAAAGATAATACTATGGTGAATATAAACATTCACATTACAGGGAAGGACTTGCCACACCTCCTACTTTGTTCCATACTTTCACAGTTTTCATGAACGAAAATAGAGTTAATGTCAAAGCTAGTGATGCGATGTAGTCTAAAAGCTCCTTTTGATCATTAAATTAATCTAAGAAATTCACCTGGCCCCTACATTTGACCTCTTACTTGAACATAACACTTGCAAATGTGAATTGTTCACATCAGGTCTTGCTCATAAACCCTTTTAGAAAGAAATTCTGCATCAGAAACCAAGATCCGGCTCAACTCCAGTCTAGAAACGACAAAGATCCTGCAACCAAAGGAGCCAAACTACAAGTGTAAATCCATCCAATGCGCAGGCCTACATCATACAATTTCATGCTCCAGTAAAGAACAAGTTCACGAAAAAGGGTTTTAAAAAATGGGGAGCTTTTTTTTGTCTTTAGTGGTGTGCCCATGGAGCAGGCGTGCACAGCACACGACCACATCTGGGGCCTTTTTGCATGTACATGGGTGTTACATCAAGCCCAGGGCGGATAGGGACCAGCAGACTGGACCATCTGCACACGTAGGCATCTGCCACACTTACCTCACCACATGCGTCATATGTGGAGGGTGGAGGGGTTGAGGGGGGGAAGGAAAAAAAAGTGTCACAATTCCTGCTCTTCTCTAAATGTGTCCTACTTTGTCCCATATTCAGCTAACCTTGTTAGAAACTGATGGAGGCTTTGGATTCTTTGTGGCGAATCAAAAAAAAGTGGTGTGTTGCTCCAATTATCGCAGGTGTGCAGGAGGCCCCTTTACGCGTGTAAAGCTCTGGTTTTTTTTGTTTTTTGTTTTTAGAGAAGTTGCAGAGGTAGGTTCACTTTTTCCAGTATAGAAAGATCGGGTCCAGTCAGTGTTCAGAGAAGCTCCCTTTAAAAAAAAAGAAAAGAAAAGCTGCGAGGAGAGGCACTCTCCATGGTCCTGAAATACACCGAGAGCTGCCCGTGGTGCTGGATGTGAAGCTGATCCGTGCGCCGGTGAACGCCCTGCACTGGAGCCCAGATTTGGAGGAAACAGAGGAGGTGGGGGGAAAAGTGGAATTAAATTGTGGATGACAGACATAAAGACAAAATCATAGCACAGATTAGAAGACAAAAATCAAGGGAAAAAAAAACAGCTGACCCATCCACATCTTTATGGGGGGAGGTAAAGGGGGCATCACGATGGGATACGGATGAATTGATCGTGCGTAAATTGGCACTTGTTGCGAGTGGGCATAAAAAAAATAAAAGAAAAGAAAAAAAAGCCCGTGTGTGCGTGTAATCCAAAGAAGTAACGGTACTTATTCTTGGTTCCACGCGCACGACTGCCCCCCCACCACACACACACACACACACACACACACACACACACACACACACACACACACACACACACACACACACACACACACACACACACACACACTATGAAAAGTAGCCTCTTGGCAAACCACGATGATCAGCCAGCTCCATTTCTATACATAGCTCCAATGAAATCCACCGGTTTATTTTACCCGAATTGATGCGAGATGTTGCGTTTGATGGGGTTGATTTGCACAATTTAGACGCCGCTGCTGCTCGCAAGTATCCTCCTTTTCCCCCCTATGGTGTTTCCAAGATTTGTTACAGCCAGTCTCTGAGAATTGCAATTAAAGATAGTAAAAAAAAAATGCATCGCCCGTCGCTGCACACACTCTGAATATAGCTGTATGGATGGATGCAGAATCGGTGTTGCATCGTTAGACGGAGCACGTCCACCGACTGCGGTTATAACGGGAAAGAATTTGCAATCAACTCGTTGGAAGTGAACGCGAAGACACTTTTTTTTTTTTAGTTTATTCTAATTTTCCTCGTTCCTCTCTTTCTGTCTCTCTCATCATTCACACATCAGCACGTCTCACCGGCCACTCACGCTTCACCGTCCAACTCGGATGGAGAGGATAAATTTCTCAATGGCTCCCTATATATTTATATATATACACACACACATGCACTGTCTCTATAAGAACACAACGACAGCTTTGTTGTCTCCACACAGTTCAACAATAAAAGAGGATAATAATAAAAATAGAAACGGGCTCACCCAGTCGTCACCGATCCGAGGGAAGCGTACATCCTATTTTTTTCTTCTTCCTCTTCCTCCCCCCCACTTCTTTTTCCCCCCTCCAATAATCCCTGGGAATTTGAACGGCACCCATTGATATGCAGCAGTAAGGGTCCCCCCCCACCTCACCTCCATCCACCACCACCATCCCTCCACCTCCACCCATTCTCCTCCTCCTCCTCCCCCCTTTTCCATCATTCCTCTCTTCACCAGACGTCGCTCGCATTGCCTCCCATTCATCTCGCCTCTGTATTTCTTTTCTTTTTCTTTTCTTTTTTTTTGTTTTTCCTGTGCATTCCCCCCTCCACCCACCCCACCTCCCTTAATCTTAATCCATTTCGTCCTCCTCCCCTCCTCTCCCGGAAAATGCTGCAAAACCTCTAATGGAAGCCACTCAATTCCTCCAGTCTGCTTCTTGCTGGTGACCTGCATTGACGTCATTGCGTCATTAGGTTTCCCCTGGAAACACGGGAGAGCCAAAAATAGAAACGCATTAATTCAAACCCAGGGCTTGGAGAGGGGGGTGGGGGAGGAGGGGTGCTGGGGGTAAAAGGGGTAGTTGAGGCGAGGGCTGATTCGGGGCGACTATTTCTTTCTATCAATCCATACTCTAACCCCCCCACCCCCCACCCAAACACACACCTTCCTCATTGGTTTCCCTTCACCGCTCACTGATTTCCACCTCAACACACTCCAGCTCCTTTAAAATATTATAGTAAATTATTTTGTTTGTTTTTTTTTCTATCTTCTTTGGCTCTTTTAGCAGCAGTGTTCTGTTTACATACC
Source organism: Amphiprion ocellaris (assembly GCF_022539595.1). Lineage (NCBI taxonomy): Eukaryota > Metazoa > Chordata > Actinopteri > Pomacentridae > Amphiprion > Amphiprion ocellaris. Next base: position 13,680,036 of record NC_072786.1, read on the forward strand.
TTCTCTGTGTTTCTGCGCTACAAAAGCACCATTTTTAAGTGATATTTTAAGAGCATTATCACATGTGGAAGGTTATTTTACTCCATATTTTCATATGATATGTAATTTCTGTCTGCTGAGAATGTATATTAGGCTTCATGGAGCCCTAAGAGCACTAGAGATCTGTAGATTAACATGCTATTGTGTTTGAGGACTGTTGTGACACGCTTTATTTAACACTAAAATATAGTATTTTTGTAGTGGTTTTTGTGGAGCATAAGGTATTCAGTGGTGAGTTTACAGGCACATTTTAAAATAAGAATAATATATATCTTTAAAATAATAACATTATGGATATAATGAAACTGAAACAGCATATATTATCTATCTATCTATCTATCTATCTATCTATCTATCTATCTATCTATCTATCTATCTATCTATCTATCTATCTATCTATCTATCTATCTATCTATCTATCTAGACTTTAAGTGTGTCTTACTCATGAGTTTTTCTTGATCTTATTTGTGATTATTTTATTATCTTTGCATTATCATATTAATAATGTATTCTTCATCTTAAAAAGATCTTATTGTCGTTTATGCTTTTATGATAACATTTGTTGATCTTTGAAGCATGTATCGTCAACAGAGTGACTTCGAGAATAAAAAAGAAAAGGGGAAAATATCTTGTCGGATCCCTGTTCCTGCCACACAAAGTGATTAGTTTAAATATGCAAGCAAAAACTCAAATAACAGTCTCAAACCCAGAGAATGTGAATTTTACAAGTGTAATGTGTAAGTTTTGTCTCCCCCCTTTGTCAGTGAGAGTAACATGCATGCTGATGACACATGCCTCGCTGATGATCACTTTCTTTTTTAGCTTGTAATCTTTCTGCCTCAGCTTCTTTTTCATGTGAAGCACTGGAAATTTTTCTTAGACACTCTTTAGGTTTTTCCACCAGACTCCTAGTACCTGTAGCCTACTCCATTTCCGTTGCTGCAGTTGCTCCCCCGTTTAGCTGTAACAACGAAACCATTGCTGGTTGATGTAAAATGCAACACCATAGAGTGAATGTCACCACAGGAACCAGATTTAAAACTCAGGTTTACTTTAAAATACAGAAAGATTTACCTGGCAGTGACAGGCCTAATCAGCTTTGAGTGAACCTGTTTGATGTTTATTTACATGTAAAATGTATGCACTTGAGCTTTATTTTTACCATTTATTTGGTGTGTTTATGATGCCTTGGACATTGGATGCAGATTAAATCAGTAACTTAGTTGTTGGGAACTAAGGCTGCATCCATTTTAATTCATTTTCTCTTTTGGCTTTTTAAAGTGAAAACTACCTTTTTGCACACAAGCGTGATTTCATAAATAACCGATTTACTTACCACTATTACTTATTAACATGTCTCAAAATATATATCACCTGCCCATTTAAATTTATTGGGCATGCAGGTGCCGACGTAAAGATGATCAAGGGGTTGGTTGCTCTGTAGAATACAACAAAGGAAAAGAAGCAATGGTGAAAAGTAAGACCAGAGATTTCATTAATTTCACAACAGCTGCTAGCATAGACAACAAAGACTGCAGTTGATTATGTATGTTGTATTAGATGCAGCCACTGGTAGTCATGGCTGATATCTTTGTTTTCTTCTGCAAAACAGTCATGTGATAGTAGTTTGTTGAATCAGGGACCAACCTATGTGCTGTCTCCAAAAATGTAAAATGCAGTCACGACGGTTTTAAACTGAAACAGAATAAGCAGCATTTCCAAAGTCTCAGCTTTTGGGCTCTAAAACACTGCAGTACTGTTGATGGTGAGATGTTAAAATTTAACATACACTACAGCTCAAAAGTTTGGGGTCACCCAGACAATTTCATGTTTTCCATGAAAACTCACACTTTTATTCATGTGCTAACATAACTGCACAAGGGTTTTCTAATCATCAATTAGCCTTTCAACACCATTAGCTAACACAATGTAGCATTAGAACACAGGAGTGATGGTTGCTGGAAATGTTCCTCTGTACCCCTATGGAGATATTCTATTAAAAATCAGCTGTTTCCAGCTAGAATAGTCATTTACCACATTAACAATGTCTAGACTGGATTTATGATTAATGTTATCTTCATTGAAAAACATGCTTTTCTTTCAAAAATAAGGACATTTCTAAGTGACCTCAAACTTTTGAATGGTAGTGTAAGTTACACATAAATTAAAAAAATCAATTAATACATATCGTGGATGTAGCCTAAGCACCTAGTACATAGACTGTATTTTAAGATGGATGTTCCCTCTGGGTCTGAAAAGCAAAGCCAACATGGAAGCGCCTTAAACCTGCATTCTCTCTAATGGTCAGCAGGGGGCAACTCTTTTAGTTGCAAAAGAAGCCAGATTATATAGAAGTCTTTGACGAAATTATCCTACACTCACTTCTCACTCGGTATTCTGATGAGTCTGTGATCTCATTTGCTAATTTCAAGTCTCCTTCAGTACAGCAAGATGTTTGTTTTATATATTATGTTTCCATTTAGGGCCAAACGTGTGATAAAGCAGGGTATTTTTTTAGGGCAGGACTATCTTGTGATGGACATGTAAGGGTGTGTGTAGTGTTCCTAAATTCTCAGTCAAATCCATCACTTGCTTTTTGTTTGCACTTGGTTTCAAAAGACCAGGATGCCAAAGACCAAATGCCAATCTGGAGTTGGACAGTTCACATACAAGTGGATGAAATCACAGTGGCTCTTTCCATCTTTTTTACTTAGTCTACGCCCTAAGAGCATCGCTAAAAAGCAATATCACAATTTAAAAAACTACTGTGTCTGCCACCAAGCTCATATTATTATTTATACAGGATACGCATTTCAATATATGTGCACATTTATTTTTTACCTTGTATTGCACAACTGGGCTATTGGAAAAACAATGTGTGAATAAGTCACTATTGTAAAAAAAAAAAACAACAACAACAACAAAAGAAAAACAGTGGTAGTTTTTCAGAAGATTCTTTCCCGTATTTTGGAAATGTACAAACATATCATTAAAAAAAATAAACTGTCTAATGTAAAATAACATTTAAAACCTGTAACTGATAATAGCATAAAATTTCCATTTTGATTTCACAAAAAATTCCTGATAATTTAAAAGATAAAGCTGTTAAATTCAAATTAGATTTTTCAAAATATTGTTTAAAATATTTTTGAATATATTTTTAAAACTAGATACTATTAGTGACAGTTAACAGAAAAGGACAGATTGGTTCGGTCTTTTTTTACATCGATTTATTTTTTAACTGAGTGATATCTTGAGTAATTACACAGATTTTCACAACAAAATTAAAGCTAGAAAATGACTGATTTTATTCATGGAAAATTGCTATATTTTATGAGATGGTTTTCTGTTATTTCACAGTATTTTTCGAGCCCCAGCTGCCAGAATATTACAGTTTATTTATCGCTTTCTTACAGTACACCTCAATGCATGCATAACAGATCAACCCTCTGATTACAACAAAGCACACAAACATGTCTGCGAAATATGGAAAATAGCACTTCTTTAAAGTTCGAGGCCAGTTTCTGCCACTTGTTCAACTTTTACCTTCACTTTAGAGGAAGGAGATTCCACGTGGCTGTGAAAAGGGGGGCAAAGTAAATGTGGGAAGCAGCTGTGTGGCATTCATTCATTGTTCTCTCATTCATGCAGTCATTCATGTAGTTCTCTTCTTAATCCATTCACATATCCAGGGCAGCCACCTTTCCAGTGACGCACGGCCCTCCTCCCATTTAATCGCTTTAGCTTCATCTATCTGCTCTGATGTTCGAGATCAAGTGACACGCGGCGCAGCGTGCACCCGCTCTCCCTCCCCACCATCCCCTCCTTCAGTGCGCGCTCCCCCGCTCACATTCAGGCACGTGCACACGCTCCCGCCTCGTGACGCCCAGCTGGAGGCACGCGCACCGGCACATGAGCGGTGATGCTGCATTCACGCTGCTGTGGCCTTAAAGCCTAAAGAAAGAAAGAAAGAAAGAAAGAGAAAGGGAAGGAGGGGAAGACCAGCAGCGCCAGGCATCGCGAGATGATGGTGGACTGCAATGGCAAACTTCCCGCGGTTGCTAAGGTGATTTCCCTAAACAGTTAATTCTATCGCCCACAATCGGTGCGAGTGTGTGACTGCTCATTTTCACTATTTTAATTAGCATTCGCTTCGGTTGTGGCCAAAATTCGCAGTACAGCAGGTGCTACTGCCAAATAGTAATAATCATTAAAAGTAGTTATGCCAAATAAAAATCCAAAAAAGCAAACACCTCTTGAGATTTGTTGTAATGGAGTTATCTTAATCATCACTGATTAAACCAAATCCAGTTATATTTTTGAAAATAAGTCCATCATTGAATCATCATTATTGTTTCAGTGGAATATGTTATATTAAGTGAAGTCTACACGATAAACAGAGTTCAACAGTTTCTGTGTTGTGGCTTAAAAGACCCCCTCCAGTCAAGATCAAGCCTTTCTTTTTTTTTTTTTTTTTTTTTACCTCGTTAGCATGTTCGTGTTTTCATATGACAGAAGCCATGTAATGAGCCTAATAAGCAGTCAACACCATGGCTGCACATTTCTGCTACAAAATTGCACCAGTGACTGTCTCAAAAACACAAATTCAGACTTCCTGGGTTACATACTGAATAACACAAGATATCCCCGTTAGCTTTTAGGGTGGGACTTTCTGTGTCATTATTCTTCTTCAGAACTGGATATCAGCTCGAAAATGTACGGCTGAATTACTCCAGTATTATAACTTGCCATTGAGTTGTTTTGGGTAGTTTCACAGTGTTCTCGAGCTGCAGCGACTGGGTTTTATAAATCTGAATATTCTACAGGAAGAAGCAGTGTAGAGTTACATCCAAGCCATTTTAAGGCAGGAAGGGATTCTAAATATGTAACTTTGAGTCACAAAGAGGAATTTTAGGAGTTAAATTCGTAACAGGAGATAGACTTTAATGCCACATTGTGTATATTCATTATAGATTTGCTTTTATTTATTTCAGAGAAGATTCCTCTGAGATATTCCTCTAACTCCAAAGGAAGTAGTGAACAATGAAAAGAACAACCTATTGGTCTGTTTGGCTACTTTTAAGGCAACTAATGAGAGGGATTTCTGCAAAGTCAACAGTTGTTGCCACTTTCAGATTGCCTGCTGTTTGGAACTAGAGAGCGTCCAATCCCAGAGTTGTCACTGTTTTCTCTTGGATTATTCTACCTAAATGGAGCAGATCGCTTTATGGGTTCAGTGCCATAACTTATTGCTTGTTACTGACATTCCCTCTTACCTTCGCGCCTGCAGCTGTAGGCTTTTCTGTATCCTTTGAGTTCCGCTTTGTGCTGCACTCCCTATTAGCCACCATGGTCTAAGCAGCAGCAAATGCTTACCTGTTTTTGCAAGTGTAAAGGCAACATCTCTGTTATCCCCATAGACAATATGTGCAATCAGTGTCCAGGATATTGGACTGAGAGAAAATACATATTTCTGAGCAGAAACAATTAAGTCTTGAATCATACCGCCATATCATTTATTTGTCTAAATCCTTTGACTTTTTTGATGCCCACAAGTAAAGGTCTATGTTCCAACCCTCACCTATGATCATGAGGTCTGGGTAGAGACCAAAAGAATTTGATGGCAGATAGAAGCAACCAAAACAGGTGGCCAGGCTCAGCCTTTTAGGAGGTTGAACAACCAAAGAGAGTGTAGAGTAGCATTGCTGCTCCTGTGCTTTAAAAGGAACCGGCTAAGGTGGTTTGGATATCTGATTAGGATGTCTCCTGGGTGGCTTTCTTTGGAGGTGTTTTGGACGGTTCCAACTGGGAGGAGACCCTGTGGTAGACCCAGGAGGGATTACATAGTTCATGAGACCTGGAACACCTCTGGATCCCCCAGGAGGACCTGGAAAATGTTGCTGGGGAGAGGACGTCTGGAATGACCTGCTTAGTGTGCTGCAACCACAACCCAACTGCAGATACAGTTGAATCCTACTGGGGGCCGCTATGGCACAGGTGTTAGAGCAGGTAGTCCACTAATCACAAGGTTAGCAGATTGATCCCCGACCCCTGTAAGGCCATAGTGTCCTTTGGCTTAACACTGAACCCCTGGTTGCCCCCAGTGTCAGGTTTGTACCTTGCACAGCAGCTCTACCACCATCGGTGTGTTAATGGGAGAATGAGAAACACACTGTAAATCAGCTTGTAACCCAAGGTTAAAAAAACACTAAGTGTAAACTCTTTATCATTTCTGTCAAAGAATAAAATTAATTATCTATGTAGATCATATAACAGGGCAGACCCGTTCCACTTAGGCCACCTTTGGGTTTTAATAGGATTCCAAGTACCAGGGTGGTCATGACAATTACAATACCATACCAGTATTCCTATCTTCATCATTCATTGTGAACAGTAAATTAATATAGGCTTAATTTGGAGTAAACTGCTAGATAAAAAGCACAAAAGTAAGTAGAATGTTGTAACCTTATTTGGTTTTAAAACATTTTTCATTTCACCTGGTGTGAGTAATAAAACTTTGAAGTATCTGATCTGATATGAGTTCTGATAGTTGTTGACCATAAAGTGAACCTTTAACTAACAGGAGGTAGTGAGTATTGAGGAATGTCTTTTCGGCTCCAGAAATCCTATGTTATGTTGACCTTGGAGTCCACTGTTAACCTATTGCTGATTTGTAATCCTTAGGAATGCACAGAAGGGGAGTCTTGTCTGAGGAGTTATCATTCTTTAGTGGGGATGTAAACCAGATGCTGTAATTCTATACGTTTTCAGAAGGTATAAAAACTGACCGTTGGTCTTTGTTCGAGGAGGATCATTGGGCGACATCCTTCCAGACAACTTCTGTCTGTATGATACTGTTCTTTCTTTTAATAAAGTTCTTATTAAGAAAGTCAGTGTCAACGGGCGTTTCTTCTCCACCTGCACATCACGGACATCAGAGAAACAACGACAACTTTGAGCCACCTTTATATGGTCGGTCAAATGTCAAGGAGCTGCGTAGATAATCACCAACTGTCAATAAAGGTTATTCAAAACCTGATTGGATGTTGCTTAATTGTGTAATGCTGTACACCTGTTCAGTTGGCCAGAGGAAACAACTGCATTTGCAACATCTTCAATTTAATTTCTATCAACCTGTCATCTGTTTGTGCCTCGATACTGTTCTACTACAGGCAAGAAGGACTGTCGTTGTCTTTTTATTTCTCTGAATTGACCCGTTAATCCACAGTTAATGACTTATTCTTACCGCTAGTAATGCGAATGGCGGTGAACAAATCACGATATAATTAAGGGATAACACTGTCCATGTTCATTAAACTTTAACAGTAGTGATAAAACGTTGGTTTACAACATGAGTATATTGTACACCAACGTTAAATGCGGTTAAGGTAGCGTAAGAGCCGGTTTGTTAGCCAGCGCTAACTAAAGACGACACGTTATGGCTACATTTAGCCAGGCTAACGTTAGCTTAAAACACTATTTAAAGCTAACGCCGCTCCAAACAAAATGTAAGTTGTTAGCTAGCTGCTAGCTAAAATGTATTATATTACACAGCGGTTGTGGGGCATTTTAGCTATTTGAAAAACATTTCTGCTTTGTAAAGGTCACATTTTGTAGTAGTAAGATTCGGTGTTTTATACAACTAAAGTGACAGTGGGTGTTTATTCATTATAGGTGATTTCATGTACCATATTTGATCGCAGCTTGGATTACCCCTCAGAGGTTTCTGCTACTGAGCTGAACGTTCCCGGAGGACCTGCCTCGTTAAGATGTGGACATTTCGGGTATGTTGAGAATGCATGCATGTCAAAGTTTGGCAGTACCGGGACAGCAATGCAAAAGTTTGATAAAATCACCATTTATTCTGGTATTGATAAAGTCGAGATAGCGTATTCATTCCCCCAATACCAGTTTGTGCATATTCAATACGTACCTCGGAACCGTTTGCAAGCACTGGTTTCGCGTAGGACTGGTCGGAGTGGGACCTATTTGTTATATACATCTGTTACTATGATTATATATCTATGTTCTATGTGTAATAGATAAGTTAACTATTTCCGTTTATTTTAGCAACAGCTGGAAAGCAAAAACACACAAAAAGTTTTTATTTAGTTGTAAATAAATTCAGGCGTCAAGGGGTTATAAAATTCAGTTGTTGGTGAGATTGTCAGGAAGTGAAATTTAAGTGATTTTTGTGGTTGAAGTTTGTGAAGATGTCTTTTGAATTTGACATGTTTTAATATATTTGTGCGTAAATACAACTTTCTCATCAGCCCACATTAATATGAAGTGAAATAGTATCATATTGCATATATTGCCATACCGGTTGTAGTTTTAAAATATGGAAAGTTAAAGAACGTTGATTTACAGAGTCTTGTTGAAAAAGTCTTGTATAGCCAGACCTTTTTCCAGCACATGATGGTCTGGCTGCATCTCATTGTGAATCTGCTGTTGGAGGAGAAAACTGACTTGTTTGTGTTACTTTAAAGCAATCACAATCACATTGGGCAGAGCTAAGGCAAAAATGCAGCAACAGTGTCCCCTCAAAACATGATGGAGGAATTATTGTAGCGGAAGACTTGCATGATTATACCAGCAGTCATGCAGTCATGCGAGTCAGTCTTCCATACTGGAACAATGCCTGTTTTGGCTGTCAGGTTCCAAGATACAGCATCCTGGAAGCAAAGTTGCATTGTATTTTGATGCCGTAGTATTTTTTTTGCTGACTACATTCTTAGGCGTTTTTCTTTATTGGTTATAATGGTGCTTTGACTTTCCACAACCCCAAACCCCCTTAGTTCACTGTTATGTAATAGAATTTTTTAAAAAAATGCCTGATACCCATTATTAGTAATGAAGGAGATTGATAATCAATAGTTAAAAGGGAAAATCTTGCTGTCGAAATGTAGTGTAACGCTGTCTCCGCTGTCTTCTTTATTGAGATGCTCCTCAATATTTTAACACTAATGTTTTACTGTATATAAGCTATTATATGAGTGAGTAACACAAGTGAGCCAAAGCAGTACATTTTTACATGTAATTATTTTGTTTGGGAATTGGTGTAAATAACAACAACAACAAAAACCCCTCAACCCCGATAATTGAAAAACTACTGAACATCAGATCTGTTTTTCTGCTCGGTAGATAATTGATCGACCTCTTTTATGTAACCTTACTGGCCTCTAATATAACATATTCAAATCAGAACACAAAATTGATTGAGATTTGATGCTTTTCTTGCATTAAGGAGCAAAATAAGAGATATAAAATGCTGTCTGTATCACAGGCCCCCCTCAGGTGTCTTTGGAGTGCCTTTAATGAGGTCATCTTTTTCGTTTACACTAACAATTGGCAAAATCTATGATACAGATTTGCATCATCATGTTCTTTCAGGGGAAATCAAAGTTCCATGCTGAAGTGCTTTTCGTTTTTTTATTTAGTTTTACTGCTGCTGCTTTTTAAATTAAAAAAAAAAATCTTATATACAGTATACAGATTTCTTGAGCATCTTGACAGGGATCATGATGGCTGTCCACAAGGTAACTAGCTGCATCTGTTTGTTTGACTTCTCTTTGTTTTGGAGTCACTGCTGTCAGGAGTAGAGATGAAACCCTTGTAAAAATGCTGTGGTGTGAGTCTTTGTAATGTATTCGATGAAATTAGAGCTGAGTGTGTTTATGTCGGGATCAAATGTAGAGCAGAATTAATTTGTTGGCCCCTTAACCAAAATAACCTGAAAGGGATAGAATATTTAATTTCTGGTACTAGGGGTTAAAAATTATTAAATAATCCATCTACAGAAAACATTTTCACCTTCCTATCTTTAATGACAGTGGTGGTTTGGTCACACTATTTTAACACTTCTTACAGTCCTCATTGCCACGATGACGCTATCTGTACGCTTTAGAGATCAAAGCATAAATGTATGCTTCTCATTCACTCACATTTAGACTGGCTATATTAGAAGTGCTAGATGAAAACACCAGTTAGCTAAATGCAATTTTTTCTCACCTCACCCCATTAGCTCAGTCAATATCTAATCTTCCTCTTCCTTCTTCTGATGTTTCTATTGATTCCCCAGACAAGTTTTGCCATGCTCCTTAGCATGTGTATTAATGATCTATCGCTTTCTCTCCCTTTGTTTCACACACAAGCAACTGCTGTTCTGCTCGGTCACAGACACTCTGACAGGGCTCCATGTGTGAGGAAGTGTGTTTGAGGGTTAGCAGCTGAGCTGTTGAAATATCGAGCAGATGGAAACTGACGAAAAATTAATCCAGTTGTGCAAAAGTGCCTGGTTTGAGACATGCGTTGCTTTCGAGGAATGTCAAATCGAGGGTGTCTGGGCAAAATAAGAGAACATGGTTTTTGCCCTTAAGCAGACTGTCAAATTGCAGTTAACTCACCATGGGCACTGACCTGGAGGACAGGCAACAGCCAGGTGGTTGCACTGCACCACAGCACACTGCACTAACTGCTGATGCCATCTGCTGGCCAAAAGTGTTAACTACAGACACTGTTCATATCCAATGCCTTTCTGCGGTCTGTTCAAGCGTTTCGAATACCATGATAATCCTTTCCCTGCCATCTCTGCATCATTTTTGGCTTTCAAGAATCATCAGTGCTCTTGCACCAAATTTAAAGTATGCGAACAGATGCATCTACCATGCTCCTTATAGGATTGGTGTATGTCTCGTTAATTTGTACTAAATTATCACTGCTAGTGGCAAATGAGCTGTCACAGAGAAGGCAGTATTCAAAGTCTGACATCAAGCGTTTGAAATATTGAGCAAATGAAACACAATTTGCTCCAAGAGTATTATGAAATGATGTCTGGTCTCTCTGTAATTCAAGATCTAATCCCAGTTGCTGCATTTATGAATGAATGAGCCTTATCACCCCTTGGTAGTTTTTGCCTCTTTGGAATTTAAATGTATGCAAAGATCAAAGCCATCCTTCAGGAGGCAGAGGTGGTGCAATAAGCAGAAACCCCAAGACACAGCAGCCCCTTTTCTACTGTAACTCAGTTGCAGCCTTCTCAGCACAGAGCAGCAGGTTGCTACTGCAAATCTCCACCAGGGGGCAGAAGTGCTCAGGGATGTTTTTTTTTTCTTCCATCCCTCTTTCCCTAATCACTTTGTCTTCAGCGGTTTGTCTGTCTGCTCAGGTAACTATGGATTTGCACATGCATGCAAATACACACACAGCTGCTCACACACTCAGAACTACATATGAATATTGATTTCCTTTGGGAGAATCATGATGTTTACATGCAGATGTACATGTTTAAAAATGCCTGTACAGGCATCACATTATGGCTGCTCCTGAGCCTGGGATGACATTGCAGGTACTCTCTGATCACAACTTCACATTGCACTTGTATGTAGCCCTGAAGTGACTTCACAAGGTCACGACCTCCTTGCCCCCCCACCACTGAGCTTCACTGCTGCACTGCATTATCAATGTTCAGCTGCAGCACACAGTCCTTCACAGCTACACATCTACCCACTTCCTATTGACACCAGACTGTTAATGACTGTTCTTATTAATTTCACAGGGAGGCAATCAAACAAAGTCTTATCTGGGGGTTGCAGCAGATGTCTGGTGTAACCTTCGAAATATTTCCAAATGGACCCTTGGAAGGGTGGCCACAACCTTGGTGTTGGGAGGATGAAATTAACAGGGGAGAGCGTGAGCAATAAGGCCCGAGTCAGTAAGTTGTATGCAAAGACAGTCAAGAAAACATGAGTGTATGAGATGTAGGGAGAGTGTAAAATTGAGAGAGGGAGGGCAGGCTGATATCAAAGAGGCCTTTGTTCAAGTCTCCCCCAGTAGCTGTATGAGGATCAGAGCCAGAGAGCAGAGGACCTTGAGAGGGGGAATTGAATGCTTACGATGCAGAACTCTATCTTCAAGGCTCTCTGCCCTCAACTTTTTCATTTTTTATCATTAATTATTTCTCACTAATTGCCAGGATTAGAAAAAGAGGGAGAGAGAAAGGGCGCTGTAGGTCTCTGGAGTCTTAGACCAGTGTGTGTGTGCATGCTTGTGGTGTGCACCTATTATGCCTACATATACACTCCTGGACCTTATATAAAGAACAGAACAAGAGGAAGAAGCACAAATTGGACATTCTTGGTCAGCAATGTTGTTAGCACTCTGTCGTTGATTGTGCTTGTTGAACCATCAAACAATTTCCATTAAATTTAAAAAGGTGGTCATAGCCCAGCAATGTCCTTGTAGAGTGGATAACGCTGAAGGTCATTACGTTTGATTTCTTTTCCTTGCCTTTTCTCTTAGACTCTTCTAACTTGCTTGAAAGTCACATAGTGAAGATTTCTCCTCTTTATCTGATAAAAGTGCACAGGTCTGTTATGACACTGTGTGGAGTTGAAATGATTACCTTGGTTTCTGATAGAATCCAGAGTTAAATACATATTGTTGCTTACATTTATACAATTTGAAAACAGCCTAAATCTGAGTGTAACGCCATGAATGTGACAATAGTCTACATTAAACCCTGACTCATTGTCCCAAGATCTCAGTACTAATTAAAAGTATAAGATGAAGAGGTGAAGGAATAGAGATGTTTGCAGATGAAGAAGGATAATTCTGATAACTTTTTCAAAATTTTTCATATATTTTGGAAGCCATTTTCCCCATTGAAAAGACTTTAAAATTGATTTAGGTTGGTAATCTATGGCAGATATGTGTTGTTTTATTTTGGTCAAAGCTGCCTTATTGATAGTGGAATCAAATGTACAGACTTGCTTGAAAACTCTGTACTCCAAAGTCTCCAGAATATGAGACATGGAAGTTTGTTGGTGAACAGCAGCATCATTTGCAAGATAAGGTTGTCACAATAACAGAATAAACCAACAGGAAAATCATGAACGGTATCATGCAGTCATGCAAATTTGGCAGCTCCATGGAATAAAAATGGTGAAGTTCCTACTGGTGTTATACTGTTTTTGTTGCAGACAGGAATCAGTGTGCGCAGCTTCTCCTTTCTCTTCCCATTTTGGACAGACGGCTAGAATGTATTTAGCTGAATCATCCTCTGCCTAATGAGTTCTTAATGTTCTTGGACAAGAAGGACATTTTGGAAGATTTTGATGGACTTATGAGCAGAAAGCTGATTGAAATGGCACACAGATCACAGCCTCTTTGCCAAGATCAGAGCAAACAGAGGAGAGTTCTCTGGAAAACAGTTCCTCCCAGCTCCCTATAAAACAACATGTCAGGTTCGGGCTTCTGATTCTCTGTCCAAACACAACACAATAAGAGCAGTTTGCTGACACAAGTCTTGATAGTCTTTATCACAGTATTAATGCTCTGTGAGCAGTGGGTTGTGGTGATGAAATAAGTCAATAATGTCATGGATCAAAAGCTGATTTTCCAAACCACTCTTGAAAATGCAGTGTGAAATCACAGATTGCACCTTTGCATCTTTAATCATCTGCACGACATTCACTTACATCCCAGCCCCATCACTCAGTCCTTCTTAGGGGCTAAACGCTGAGAGGCCGGACCACACTAGGCAGTGTGCTTGTAGCTGTACTTGCCAGCAGCAGGGACCACCACTATTAAGGATGTTTCCTCTACTGTGCTGCAGATACATTACCAGTGCATCATTTCTCCACACCACAGTGCTGACACTGGCAGATCAGTGTTGCCAGCTGTGATGTAATATGTTGGAGGACAGGAGAAGTTTGACTATAGTTTGGCTCCAGACCAGAGGACCATGTTTTGCCTTTTCAATGTTCAAATCAGACAGGCTAAGAACTAGTCCAGGAGATAAAATCCAGTACTTTTCTCTTTGCACAGATAGGTGAGCTTTTAGCAGTGCTGGAAGATTTCACATTTTTGTCCTAAACCTCGTCTTCATTGTACCAACACTGTGGTAGTATTAGTCTTACTCTTCTCAAAATGTCAAAATGATTCTCTTTCAAAGAACCAGCTCTTGGTCTTGTAACTACAAATTCTTTCCGATTACACAAGTACATTTCATTAAGAAATGTTCTACTGTCCTGTTAGATCATTTTTACAGAGGTTTTTCCCATTTTGAAAGCAATTACAAAGAATTTCAGAGAGAACCCCAAGCAGTTTCTGGCTGCGTTTTGCTCTTACTACATTTTTCTCACTATGGGCTCATTTTTCACTGTAATATAAAGTCCATCATCTCTGTTGAAAGGGTACAACCATGTCTAGAAGTAGAGAGAACTCATAAAGGCCTTCTGTGCAGTTTGTCACAGTTATGACATAAATCAGAAAAAAAGTTAAATTTCTATAATTATTCATTTTACAAAAAAAGTGACCTCAACATGAAAAACATTTATGAATAGCTTTTACTAATACTAGAAAAAAATTGGATCTCTACATACTATAGATAATTTACTACTTACTTTTAATATATTTCCTCGCTTGTTACCTGTCTCTGCAGTTCAGCTCAGTTGAGCCAAAAGGTTCCTGGATTTTTGTCACGTTATTGTTTGTTGCAGCGGAGTCATTAATGGCTGTGAATTTTTTGTTTTCTTCCCAGAATCTGGTGGAAGTGTTTTATTTTTGGTGCTTTTTTAAATGAGACATGTTAAATAATGTGAATTAGAAGAACTCTTCTGACTGTCAGCTTAGAATTGGTTAATTCTTCCAACGCTTGGTACACATGGTTTGTTCGAGGCAAGACAGAAACATGGGACGGTTGTTTCTGTTCCGATAACTGTTGTCATTTTGGTAATTTTTTAAAAGTTAATGTGCTTTTTAAATCCACTGTTGGGCTTGATGGCAAAGTATTCATTCACAGAAACAGAACATGGTTACCAGGATTACACCTGCTGGAAAGAAAGAGCACAGCACAGTTGTCTTACTGCCCAGGTGAAAGAACCACAGAACCCCATATAGATATTTCTATGTTGTTCTTTATTTTTAGGGGACAGTGGTGTTCCTAAATGTGAAAGATAAATTATATAGACAAATAAAGTATCATTAATGCTTCTCTTTAAAAAGAAATCATCATAAAGCCCATCCACCTTAGAGCACCTATGCTGGATCCAGAGCGTATCTGTTATTAAAAAAAAAAAAAAAAAAGCAACAGACGCCATTTTTTGAAAGCTGCCAAGCGTGGCACATTCACTGACGAGGCCGTCTGGTACTACTATGACTACAATCAATGTGGCATTTGTTGTGCTTCATTTCTGTTTCATCCAACACGAGTTGCAGTTGAGAATTTTTAGAACAGGTCTAGTAACATCAGTGCCACTGACTCATCATTATAAGGCTGTTATTTACTCTCTTATTTGCAGCTTTCATGAGGTGGAAGTGAAAATGCCAGTTTTGCTGGGATGTTTGAAATTTAGCCTGGTGATAAGCATAACGAGTATTTCATAAGTGTCTCTCGTCCATAGTCCAGTGTTTTTCAGTTTTGTATCATTATTTTGCAGCTGTTGCTGACTGAATTATGGGATGTTTTTTCATAGTGGAAGTTTCAAAAAATAGGGCAGAGCCTAAGGGATTAAAAATACAGCAGGCATTTGGAGATTACTAAAGATTTGAAGTGTAAAATGTGATTGGGACCTAAGAAAGTACATGGGTGCAACAATAGAAGCTTCAATATTTCTTGTTTTTAGAGTTGGGTTTTAGTATATTTTTAAATGCAGTGTCCGATTTATTCAGAATCCCTTCAAACCTCTTAGTAAACCTATTTATCTCTACCTTTCCATTTTTCACAATTTTTAAAGTTTTAAATGACTAACCCTCTGCCCAAAGGCTGCTCAAAACTGCATCTGTCTTCTCAACCTGCAGACTAACATTGACAGAGAAAGCAGAGAAGAGAATGATTGAGCGGAGTAGCAGCATTTGAGCAATTACACCAAGATCACTCAGTTAATTGCACTCGTGCACAAATATTTGTCAGCATTTCTCTATCAATTTTTACTCACATATGCAAGTGCTTCCACTGTAGAGCCCTGCTGAGACGAGTCACCTTACTGCACTGCACAAGTGTAAAAAACTGCCTTATTTTTCCATTAATGTATAGCTTGCTTTCATGCTATCGCCATTTTTCACATTGAGATCAAATCACCGTGCACATTATCCATCTTACAATAAGCTTAGCTTTATTTCTCATCAGTTGATAATAAAAGCCCTTGTTGACAGCACAGCACATCCATCTGGCTCCAGACCAGGTCCCGTGGCTTCTGTTATTTTTGTTGTGATGGATGAACCTGCCTTGTTGCGTCTTCTCGCGCCATACACTTCACCTGATGCCTTCATTGTATGTCCCAGTTCAGCGCCGTCATTGAAAAGTGCAGCTTGAGTAGCAGAAATGCTAATGTGCTTTGACTGGCACCCGCTGACTGACGCTAATGCCACAGTTTCTAACATTAATGTCACCATAGCTAATTGGTTAGATTAGCTTTGGACGCTGACATACAGTAGCTTAAACATGCTTCATACTTTAAGACAGATCTCGTAGCGCTAAATAGTCGAGGCAGTTACTCAGTTCACAAAGTAAACTGAGTTGAAGTGGAGTAAATATAATATGTGCTGTGGGACATGTTAAGTAGTGAAAGACTTTTTTTTTCCTCTCAGTATTAATTTCTGGTATTTTAAGGTCAGCAGTTTGTTTGGTTATTACTAATGTTGGCAGGGCACTGAAGTGTAGGTGTAAAATTAACCCTAATCTGTGCTCACAGTAGCTGTGACTTTTATTTGTCATGTTAACCCCCCTCTTTCTCTTTGTGTCTCTCCTTCCAGCTTCTTTTTCGTCGCTCCCCCGACTGTGTGCTGACATTTTAGCATTAGTGCTTCTGTCAGAGTGTGAAAGAATCAACTCGTACTGTCCCCCCACAGCACCCCGGGACAGCCGACTGTCTGATTGGTATGTGTGTTTTGTGAATTCTCTGCACCGAGCGATGTTGTTTTTCAGTCAGCACTGCAGCCTGCTGTGTATCATGGGGAATGAAAGCACCTTGTAGCCTTTCAGTCCCTCTAAATCCACCCAGGATGATTCTATAAAAGAGTGTCAAAAGTTCAAAACATACAATATTCTGACTCAAACCCTTTGCAAAACCACTGTTCCATTCAATCACATCACATTGTAGCCATTCATGCTCTGTCATCCAGCCTCGCTTCTACCTAAATCCATGTGCCAGACTGAGGTCCAAGACCTTGTGGGTCATATGAAGTACACTGGCTGTGCCTAAAGCACAAAGCCTTCATTATGTGGATCCTGTATGTTCAAATTCTAGCTATCCAGATGGACAACCAGAGGGTGTAAAGGCCCATATTTGTGCTGCGGACGAAGGTGTATGTCTGTGTGCACGTTTTCATGTTAGGTTATCAGAGAGTATTGTATTTGTGTCAGGTATGATAAAATTAATGTGTTTTTGTTTGAGTACTAGATCGGGAGGAGTATAATGTGTTTGGGCGCGTGGCCCGGCCTGCCTGCTGTGCTTAGTGTCAGGATACAGTGTGACTGCACAGAGTAGGCTGGCATAGCTGGGCATGCCCCTTGCACCCCCACAGGGCTTTTGGAAAGTGCACATCTCAACAAAATGTCACTTTAACTACAGTGAGCCACCCTAAACACAAGCAAGTGCTCTTTCTGTTGTAGTCTCCTCCCTCTCTCGTCCTCTATCACTCACTTTCTCTTTCTCATTTACGAGCACACCTGAATCATCCTCTCAAGGAAAAGAGGTAAATGTCAGGCAAACATGTTCCGTAATTAGCTGCTTGCTTTACAGGACATGCAGGATGTGTGTTTTGTATGCGAACTCTGCAGTGCCGCGTATATACAGATGTATTAGTCACAACTGTTACTGAAAATGTGCCCACTTGAGAGGATCATTTTTGTGCATGAGTGGAGTTCAGTAATCTCCTTGTATGTTAATGATGAAAAGAGGCACATATTGCCTCAATTCTACATTTCAAATGCTATATGAGTAGTTATGCAATTATGATAATAAGCATTTTACAAGCTGCAAAAGAGGCGCCAGGGGCCAAATGGGGAGATGAGGGAAAAGTTACTTAGTCCCTGAAAATAATTTGACGGTAGTTATTACAGGCTTATTGCTGTGGATGACATCTATTTCTCTGGCTTTTGACAGCACATCATCCTGACTTTCCTATAATAGCTTTGGTTGGCAGATCAGGACTGGTGAGAATAAATTAGAAATGATTCCTAGAGCGCAGTATTAGGGGCTTTTTTAAAATAGTGGCACTTTCATGAAAAAAGGGCCATGTAATCACTCAGGCTAGACTTTGATTAAGCGGTAAAGTGAGCTGGTGAAAGTGTGGATGTCATGGTGACAGAGCTTATGTGGTTTTGACATTTCATCCTCCACTTCGTTCCATAATTCCAACCTTTCCTCATCTTCCCTGTTATGCCAGACGCCTTTCATGTTACTTCCTATTCTTCAATTCTGTTCCTGTGTCATTTCTGCCTGTCCTATCACTGTTATCTCATCCACTGATTTGTGCTATCCATGTTGCTGTCTTTTTTGTTAACATTACAACAACTGTTACACAAGGTCCTGGTTTATTCCTGTGATGGTTTCATTCCTTTGCTGAATGCTCATTATTGCCTCTGTTATTATAGGTTTGCTGCAGTACTCCATGTGCTTCTCTGCACCATGGCAATGACATTCAGAGACATGCAGTACTTTCTGTGTTCAGTACAATACAGAATACAATGTACCTGAAGGTTCTTAATGTTTTTCAGCACTGGTAAGCTAGCAGAGTGAACTTATGGACAACTGGTGTGGGTGTTGTTGAGAGTTAGACCAGACTGAGTCTACACTGGAGATCCTTCCATGTTTTGACCCTCTGAACTCTAAGCAGTTTCTGGGCATTTTTGCCCATCAGGTTTTTACTTAGTGTGTGTTTGTTTTTCTCTGCACCTTTTTGGAAACAGCACAACCATGGCTAGAAGTAGAGACAGCTCAAAATTATCATCTCTTCACTATGAGACAAAATAATGCAATAAATCACACAAAAAAGGAAAAAAAATAACATTGAACTTTTTTTTTATTTCGGCAAGGATATCTATTGTTGTTCGTCTGCTTACACTGCATAAACAAATGTGAACTTACTGCATGACAGTGGCACAGTTGAATGAAAGAAATCATCACACAATTTTAAAAAAAGCAGACCAGAGCTCTCTTGAAAGTTGCTAGTTACATAATAATTTAAGCAAGTATGACAAAAATAGAAAGCTAAAAATTTGAGGAAAAAAAAGAGAAAACAAACAGGAGCAGCTGCACTAGAAATCTCTTTTTTTGCATAGCTGACTCACAATTTTTGTGGCTTAACACCTGTTGTAATGAGTGTAAACCACTGACAGCGTCAGAGAGAGAGATATGACTCATAAACAGTATGGACAGGTAGAGAGACTTGTGAAACATAAACCAAATTTTAAATATGCAACACTTGCACAGGAGGACTGAGTGCATATTCACAGAAGTTCACAACTCGTTGGTTTATAGCATGAATGATTGATATTGGTGACAGATGGAGGGTCTGTTTTTTCTCTTTTTTTGTGTTGGCTTCCAGTGGAGATACTCTTCTTGGGAGTATGAAGTCAAGAGAGGCATTAACAGAGGGTTGATACTGAGGAAAAAATGTGAGAACATTTTCTCACTGTGGGCTCAGTTCTTACTGCAATGTACAGTCCTATGCCTTTGTAGAAACAGTAGAACAATGCCTGGAAGTAGAGAGAACTGAAAAATGATTCCTGAGCAAGATGACACAGTGATAATGACATGAATTATAACAAAAGAAAAAATGGAAGTTGAATTTCCTTGATTCTGCATTTTACAAAAAAAAAAGAAGACAGAAATCAGCATGTGCAGCATTTTCCCAAGTGATCAGAGGTGTTACCATTACTGGGAAAAAAAATGGTCACTGTACATACTATAGATATTTTGGTACTTAAATTTGTATGTAGAATAAAGTGAATTTGATGAATTACCATGATTCTATGCTTAAATTTGTTACATTTTTCTGACAGAACCAGAAGTCACCCATGATTAGTCCAAAGGCTGGTGTAAAATGGACAGTTCTTCTTCTTTTTTTTTTTTTTTTTTTACTGTTTTTGAATATGATAAATTATGTATTTTGGCTTTTTTTGTTTTTTGTTTTTTTTTTTTGATTACATGACCTTCAAACTCACCGGCAGGTTTTGGAGTTAATGAACAGGTGTTAGAAGGTAATTAACTGTAAGTATAACTTGTTCAAATTAGCCCTATAGAATTGCAAAGTGAAAATTCTAAGACGTGCAGATTTTAGTAAATGTTGTCTTTGGTTAAGATTTGGCTATAAGCAAGAAAGAAAGTTTGAATAATACATGATTGTACAGCCATAGTGCAAAGCCTTTGCTAGCTCAGCTGAAAGTATAAATTGTGATAAGAAAATATCTATTCAGGGTCACACAGGATCAAAGAGGTTTAACGTGGTTGAGGTTCAGGAGATATCGAGTTATTAAAGACCAAAGCTCTTCATTTCTTTACTGAAGAGCGGAGGCATGTGATGGCGTGGTGGTGCTGCTGTAGCGTGCTGTAACTGTTCCCAGTAGATTTACTGAACTGTGACATAGTGTGAAGTGTGTTCAAGGGCATATTTGCTGCTGTCAGAGTGTTTAACATTTTCTACCAGCCTCGCCTCAAAGCGTGTGAGTGAAATGATAATCTTTGCTTGAAGTGATTGATCGCTTGTTTTTAAATTCAAATTGGCCCCCACTGTTGCCTTTTAGTGCTTCTATCTGCTCTTTCCAAAATGTATATCTGTGTATGTGTACAGTGCAAAGTTTGCACATTCTTCACTTGTGTGGTTTGTGTGGCTTTATCTAGTATATTTATGCATGTGTTAATGAAGCCATTAATCTCGAGGTGTGCTGGACTTTTGTGAGTCTTTACTTGAACGTGAGAGTTTTAGTTTGAAGTCTAACTTTAACACTGTGGGCTCGTCTTGGGTGCATGTATGTGTGGGGTGCTAGCGACCTCTAAATAAATCCCCATACTTGACTGTGTTTGATCTTTTATCTCCAAAACACATAGATTGAATACTGGTGTACGTGTGGACTATGAAGAGATTAGCTCAGAGCCCAGAACGTATTGATCAAGATTATATTCGGAGTGCAGGCCTGCAGGAACTGGCAAAGCCCATTCATCAGTTGTGAGGGAGGCATTTAAATTGTAATTACTCAACAATGTCAACCCCTATTCCACCACTCAACTCTGCTCCCTCCTGTCCTACGTTTACACACTGTTATCCATATTCATAAGACAGAGTTGCACTCGTAATGCTTTAGCTGTTCTTTGTAGAGACAAAAAATGAACAGGTGTTAGAGGGTGATGAAACAAACATACAAAATGAGTGACACCCAGCCTCCGCAAACACACACACTATGTGTGGTAGTATTTCAAACAGCAGCATGCCGTCTAAGTGGTGCATGCATAATATGGGACATACATTTAAACACACTTACAATTATTACCACTGTGGCACCACGCATTTAGCGCCCCATGGATTAAATCCCATTTATGCATATTTAACTACTGTAGGATTACAATTATCACACTTGTCCAATTACTCTTTTCCCACTTCCATTTGCATTCTTGCTCTCTCCCGCTCTGTCCGTCCTCTTTTTATCCTCTCTATATTTTTAATTTTTTTTTTCCATCCCTCTTCCCGTCTCCACCTCATTTGCAAGGTTATAAAGTGGTAATTAAATGAATTGAAGGATAGAGACTCAATCACATATTTCTTGGAGCTGTGTGATCAGCACACCCTCCTTATGACACCACAAAATCAAAGGAAAAAATTTCCTCTACTTCCATCTCCTCTATGTGTCCTTCTCTGTCTGTCCAGCTCACTAATGATCAATATGTCCTAATGTCTCAGACTTGCTTAAATCTCTTCTTATCTCTTTTCTATTAATATGCAAACAAAATTGCACACAGTAGTGGGGCTGTAGTAAGTGAGGAGACAGTTAATTTTCCTCCAGCCGCAGGCAAGCATCTGGAAACAGCACAGAGAAACATGTAGCGAGGAAAGGGAGAAAAAAAAGCGTAGAGAAACAATGAGAGGAAGTTCGAAGGGGTAGAGATGGTGAGAGAAAACAGCTGGTGAGGTCTAGCAGTGCTGTGTTTGCAGAAAACGCAGGCAGCTGGTGACCCAGAAACATCCTCTCCTCTTCCCAGCACCCCAGCATTGCTGCAATCACTGCAGTGAGAGGGAGAGAGTCACTACACATTCAGCCTCAGCCTCATAAGATAGTGGTTAATTACCATAATGAAACAGATAACAAACAGAAAAAGTGGCCAAACAACACAGTTACACTGTGCTTATGCAACTTCTTGCCTCCGTTCCAGCATCCCCAAAATTACACACCATGTGAGACAGAAAAAAATTAGTTGACTGTGCAGTCTAAGCACGTGTGGAGTTTATCCCCTTGAGTTGTTTGTCCATTGTAGTATTTTATTTATGCCAGCGTTTTCATATAAAAACAATGCAAGATGATTATTTTTCTTTTTAATATTCTGCTTAATTGCAAAATCAGAGGTAAACAGAGGGATAAATTGTAAGTCTGAGCCCAAAAGCAATTTACGTTGTCGCATCTCAGCATCAGAAAATCATATGCCAGGATTGTTTACTTCGCTACTTAAGCTTTATCTCATTCAAACACAACCTTAAGTTTGATTTGTAAAGTCATACTTAAATCGGCATTGTGCAGGCATTTACATTTGTTGGCTTTGCTTCACTTTACAGTCTGTGTTTGGGGTAATTCTGAATTAGAGTGTGCACTGATTATGTTATTAGTATGAATTTGGATGATAATATTGGCCAGTATACAGCGAACAATTACTTCCCTGATTGCCTGGCCCAAAACGGCATTAGCTGAAGCTTTTGATTTCTTGAATAATCAACACAAATGAAGAGGCTAAGTGGTTAATTTGAAGCTTTATTGCACGATTTAATAAGGTTTTCATAGATCCCCTATGGATTTGCTTACAGTCGAGCTCTATAATAAATAATGTTTTGCAATCTTTCCCTGTTTAGTCACAGTCAGACATCAGAGCAATTCAGTTCGATGTGAGTGTTTTCATCGGAGTGATGTTCCATCTCTTATTAATGAATCCCACACAAAGATTCTGTTAAGCTTTATGAATCTGAAGAGAAACTTTGACTTGATTCATTTTCTATAAAAGCACACATTCCATTTAGCAATTAGATTTCCTTGATGCCAGCTGGGACGCCTGCACACATAATACGCTTCATGAAATGCAGTTGAAAGGTGGAGACTATGTTGACAGACCCTGACATTAAAAGCTTAGGTGCAATAAATGAGAAAATTCAATTGATAATAATATTTATTTGCAATGAATGTCAGATATTCACCTCAATTTATATGCACACTTTCACACTTAGCCACTAGTGTATCTATTGCCATGGCAACACACTGTTTCTCCCCGCGCTCTCCAGAAGTGATTTGCAAATGTCCTGTCTATTTTCCCCTCCCGTCTCTTCATCCATTTCTTCCTGTGACACTGTTATTCTTTTGCATTTCTCTCCTCAGTCTCTCAATCCTTTTCTGTAGCCAGCGGTGCAGCAGTAGCTCAGGAGGTGGGCTGATACGCTGGTTAATAATAAAAAAGGCTGATAGGTGGGATTAAATTATTATGCATATAAAAGGAGAAGGTGCGCATATTTTATATACATGCCTGTGCTTTCAACTGCACTACTGCCTCTTTTTAAACACCTTTTCTGCCTAATTCACCTGCCCCTTTGTGCCCTTTTCTCTCCCTTTCTCTCTGTTCTGCCACTTCTCCATAGACGCTTTCATCTTGATGTCTTCCGCTGCATTGACCCTGCCTCCTCGCTACTCTTCTCCAAACTTTTTTCTTTTTTTCCCTTTTTTTTTAAAAAAAAATCTCCCCCATTTTTTTTCTCTTCTCCATCATCATTTGTCTATGGGCAGTATCTCCCCCATACAAAGAGAAGTATCTTTCTCTGTTATTCTTTTTTGCATGCTCTTCTTTTCTCACTCCCTCTGTGTAGGAGGAGCACACTCTTTTTCAGCTGAAGTCCTTATCAAGTGTGACTCACAATTCAACTATTTCTACAGTAGAGCTCATCCTCTTGCTCTTTTTCTGTGTCTTCTTACATTTTTTTTAATCTCTTTTCAGCATTTCCTCCAATTTTCTTGCCCTGGCTTTTTATTCTACCTAATCTTACCTCTTTTATTATCTCCCCATACCGCATAGTCTCACTCCCCTCCTTCTCTTTCTCCCTCGCTTTTTCCTCACACCACCGACCGTCCCCTTTTCTACTCTCCCCTCGAGTTCTGTAAACATAAACATTTTGGGTGTCTGCCATCGGAGATATCCGGGGCGAGTGTGTCACCAGAATCATTTCAATGCTAATTTCCCTGGCATCTGTGATAAATAAATTCACCCTGACAAACACACAGTCGTCAGCTTCAGAGGATTGGACCCGCTCATTTTTATCCTTGCCTCCCTGACTCTGTCTTTTCCCAGAGCTGGGCCATCAGGATCTGAAGCCGTCCGCATTCAGTAAACACACATTGGCACGTGGACACACAAACAGAGGCACACAAACATATTTATTCTCAGCAGAGCAAACATGCAAATAGTGTATGCTGACACAATGCACCATATTACTGTACACAAAACCAAATTGTACAACAAAACTGTGGCTCATACTGCACACACTGATACATGCTTGGATGTAAACATAGAACAATGCACAAACAAACATTGCTGTACATATGCGGGGCAGATATACACACATTCACATCCAGTCTGTGTAGGCAGTTACACACAATCATACATGCTTTCACATTCAGTACAAGTAGTTTTTTTGTTGTATCTGTGCATCTGTGTATCTGTCTCTATTTATGTTCACTGTAATTGCTAACTCTTATTCTTCAGCTAAAAAACACATTTCCAGGAGTGCAAGGTCATATGGAATGATGGAAAGATTCATTTGGACATATAGGATGCTTTCTGAGCACACTTGAATGTCTTGTGTGTCTGTGCAGCCAGGCAGAAGGGGGAGTGTATGTGAAAAAACAGAGGCAGAGGGGTGTTGACAGAGAACAGTTACATCTTTTATGTCTCTGTGCTTGGTACAGAGTAGAGGGATTCCAGGGGAATCCTCCGCAATGCAGCATTGTAGTGGGGAGTGAGCCCCCATAGCCCTCAGATGCACGCTTGTATAGATATTCAAATATAACGCATTTATGCACTCCTGCTGCAGCTGCAACGCACTTGTATCTCAGAGATACAAGCCAAATGCACAATTTGAGTGATCCACTCAAATTGTGATTACAGACACTCCCATCCATGATTAAAAAACAAAGACTTTGTTAGATACTCACTCAGCAGTATGCATAATATATAGTTGTACATACTGTTTTACATATTGTATTAATAAGCACTCCTCAGTACCTTATCAGCACAAAATTTGCTGCTTGCACACACACAATCAAAGTAAAAACCAAACGTTCTTGATCATGGTTTCTTATACTATACATCAGCCAACTCCTGTTGGTGCTCATTCAGTTATTAAAGCTATTAAATGTGCAACAGCAAAGTAAGGAAAAACACCACAGACATGACTGATCACTGACTGCAGTATTGTATATAGAAGTAAAAGCACTGTTTGTTTGCATTTATTTAGTGTGTACTGAAATGCTAGAGTGGTAATGATTTTGTGCTTAACTGTGTGATTATAACAACCTTTCTTTTGCTTTGATTCACAAGAGCTATATTTAGGTTCTGACAACATTTATTAAGTCTTGTCATTACGATAATGACATAACAATTCATGATGAAGTACAATTGACACCTGAAGGATCAATTGGAGCATACACACACACAACAACCATAAAATGTGTCTGACACCAATTGAAAAAGAGTCTAGTGGCAACAGATATTTCCCATACACTGATGTGTTTTTGTGAGGCTGCTACAATATCAACATTGAATGCCATTTTATGACTTTAAAAAAAAAGAAAACAACGTACACTCCTGTTTTGAAAAGGTAGCATCATATTTCATTGAAGACCTGTGCTTTGCTGACTCTTTCTGTCTGTCCGTCTGTCTCACAAACACAGCCTGTTTTCTGCTGCAGGAACTTGCTGACTTTTTTAAGATGGCCTTAATCTTTGTGCGTGTTCCAACCTCAAGAATCGACCCCCATAGAACCCTTTTCAGGTACTTCTGAGCAGCCCAAATAACCTAATGTGTGGGTCGGGATGCTGATTGGTTTAACTTGGAGAAGAGAAAAGCTCTCATCGTACTCGCCGAGTAGCATTCTTCTCCTCTTTAATATGGCCATCAGCAACGTAAAAATTCACCATATTGGCTTACATAACAAACTCTCCATTGTTCTCCTTCCTTCATGCTCATAGAACTGGATTTATGTCCAGTACCTGCAATTTCTTGTTGTTTTGTAGCACTTGGAGTTCACGTAGCGCTCAAAGCTGTTGGATTCTACACTGTAATGGAAATGAAAAGGTTGTAAAAGCCCCGATTGACAGCGACTTGTACCAGCCCCGAGTTTCTGCACTGGAAAGCCGCCTATTGACTGTGAACAACCCTTCCTCTCTGTGCACTCTGGAGCAGGAACGATTATTGTCGGCTTTTACCCCCAGAACAGAATCAATCCCAAGTTCACAAATCTCTCTCTTTTCTTAACAGAACACTGTTAGTCTAAGAGACCCAACTCTTTAGCAAGGTTGTCTACATTTCTAACTGTAGTAGCAGAGAGACATAGTCGTAACACTGCAAGGCTCATACACATATAATAAAAGTTCTGTAGTTTGGACCTATTTACACACTTATTGACCAATGACAGTGACTTGATCCCCTCTGTTGACATTCACAGTAGTGCTAACTTACTTCCCACATACATGCAACTCCAACTGCCAGTTTCTATTAGGGTATGCTTTGGATTGCACTTTACAGATGAATTATTTACAAGGTGAATTCTCCAAGAGGCAGACCGTTAAATTAGCAAAATAAGATGATGGAAATCACCAAAAAGCATCCTAAAAAAACTAACCAGCGATAGAATGATGCATTCGTCTCGCCGCTCAACCGTTACATGCACACAAGCATAAATAATCAGTATAAAGGTTAGGAATGTGGTGTTTGAACCATGCACATGGACTTGATGTGTGTCTGTCATTTGTTCAGCTTTATCACACACTCGGTTATACAGTGCTGTGTATCTACCTTTCCTCTCGTCATGACTGTGTCTCCCTCCTCCCCTCCTCTTCCTCTTCCACTGTGCCTCTTAGATCTTTGTCTTCCTTGTCTTATTCTTTTCCCATCATTACTCTCCTGCTTTATACTTTTTGCCATCAGTTTTTTCACATTCATCCATCTCCTTTCTTTTGTTTTCTCACCCTCCCCAGAGGTTCTGTCTCCACCACTGGGATCAGGGGCCAGGCACTCAATATCTTCCACCTTGTCATGCCGCGAGAAGGCCACCACCCCGGCTTTGTTGTGTTGACACATTGATCCTCTCTACCATGCCACATAGAACTGGAGAGCATGCGGATGGCAGGTGGGTGTGTGTTTGTTGTTTGATAAGCACATGTCCGTACTGTCCACTGAGTGTGTTTTCTTTTGTTGTTGGCCTCTTGACACCCTGTTTTAACTTGAGTCTTTTTTCAGGTCACATCATGATAAAATAGTAAAACCTGAAGTCTGTGCATCAGATTTTAGTAGCGATGCACAACATATCGGTGGAAAATAAAATTATTGCCTTTGTTGTGATAATGAATTTCAGACAGCAATTACATCTGATAATGCAGAGCATGCTGTGAACTCAGGAAGCCACTTGAAACCTGGTTGTGGGTGGCGTGTTATGCCTCTTCTTTTCTCTCCTTTTTGTTCTCTATATCACAGTGTTTGCATGAGGGTGGGTGAGTGAGACTTTACAGCAGAGGAAGGGAACAGAGTTATGGTTATGTCTTACTGAAGCGGAAGAAGGCAATGCTTGTTATGGTAAGTGCAACAAAATCTGCTATTATGGGAGATGGTATGAGCAATGAACACCTGTTAAACAAGCAGGATGAAAGTTCTGGAAATGCAGCGTCTTTAACTACACCCACATTCAGTCACTTTGCAGGTAATTTTGAACCAGGGCCTCTAGTATTGTGATCAGATCTTTTGTGAAAAAATTGTTCGTCAGATGATTTTGATCTAAAGAGCCCATTAAATGTCTTATCAGAGATTATTCTCACACATATGGGCTTTCTTCATCCTCTAGTAGGCCAGAAGACATGTTATCATTAATTAAGATTATTTATAAACAGGCAGTAATCCCAATAACATAGGTAGCCTCTTATGGTTGTGTGAATAAGTGCATGTAAAATCTCTGGTGGAGTGGTCGAACTGCAAATTTACAAAATAGAACTTTGTGACGGGTATATTTTAACCCAAAATAAAATGCTTTTCTAAGCCTAACCAAGTTGTTGTGGTGCCTAAACTTAACCAAACAAACAATGACTGAAAATGAAATTAAAGTAGATAAAGTCAAAGCAAGACTTGTAACTGTTGGAGTAAAAGTCTCCTGGCTGAATGTCTGCCAACGTCTGCCAGCCTCTTCAGTCTCCTAATCTCCAGACTTCTGTTTCTCACTGAAAGTGCAAAATCATTGCTGCATCTTCAAAAAATGTGTTGATGAGGGAACAACATTATTAAATCTGCTTGAGAGTGAGAGAGGGCCCTAGTGGCTCAAATGTACGTTATGATGCATGGTGGTGATGCTCATTCAATCGTATGACGACATCCAAAATGGGTTGTTGTTATTTTGACATGTCAGGTACATGTTTAATCATTATTTAGGTAAGTGTAAGCATCACACTTGGTATCAGGGTTTATTAAAGGACTCTGATCCTCTTTGGGCCCCAAATAAACTTGATCAGGACATGCCCAGCAGATATGGCATTAGGAATAGATTAATGTGTGAAGTGTATAAAAGTGCTTGTAAGTACTTCAGTAGAGGACAACTGAATTTCTCTTCTTGCTTCTTGGAGATGTTTCACCTCTCACCTAAGAGGTTTGTTCAGTTCTGACTGATGTGGCGTCCCAGATGTATACTGTCCCCCCCAAATCACATAGCTAATGGCCCTTTCACGACCCAAGACTCACATGAATCGAGGTGTGAATGGTTGTAAAACTGCGAAGTCAGGGGTGACTCAGGGTGTTAATGGTGGTGAAAGTTTTCTGGGAGACATCTCAAGACTGTATTGTAAGTACTTGATGGGTGATGTTGTAGATCACCTTCTCTGGTGGTTTGCTTCACTCCTCTCTCAAACTATCCATCTTCTCTGTCCAGAATGTGAACATTACTGTTCTCAAAGTGTCCATGTAGGTGCACTACAGAGTTTTGTCCCGAGAAAGTACAAAGTAGGACTGCTTCATGCCCAGCATTTATAATAGTGGCACCCTGTGTAGCAGAGTGAATCATCACACACTGGGAGGCTTGTGTTAGTTTTCTTCATGAGTTCTTATACTTATTTGTTCATTTGCACATGCAGCTGTGTGAAAAAGCACCTCATCGGGTTTGCTTTTCAGTGCAAGTGTCCCTACAAGGATAGTTAGACTTCAGTGTGTGATTGTGTGTAATTTTCAGTAGCTTTGGGCAGCAAATCTGTTTTTCACTGCCACTGTCTGCAGCTTCAGACTGTTAATTTAAGATACTGTCAGTGAGGGGAGCTCCACCGGGGAATATGAGCTGCAAGCAAAGCAAGAGTGTGTGTTTGGACTCATATAACAGGGCAGCGATTCCCCCCATCCACTCCCACCCCATCCTTCACTCCCTTAAACCCTTCCTGCCCCTCAGACAAATTCAGAAACCTGCTCAGCCTCTGAATCCACACTCCCAGGTGGAATCAGGCCTCAGGGATTGGCCACCTGAGCAGGAGTTAATAGATAAGCTTACAGAAGGGATAGCTGCCCTTCCCTTCAACCTTTCTGCAGAGTTTGACTAAGAACATAAACAGCTAAAACATTTTGATAGAAAGGGTAAAGGTGAGAACATGACGGAGTGAAAGAGAAAAATGGGCGGGTTGGAGTGGAAATAATCAATGTCTTTGAATGCATCTGTGGGTGAGATGAGTCAGTAAAGTGTGTGCACAATGGACATGAAGGCCACAGAGTCAATACACACCGGCTGTGGTAAAGCCAGTTGTGTGAAGACTGACAGAACAGACTGTGTTGTCCCTTCCTGCTGAAAGCACACTAGAGAGTACAGCGTGGGTTAGACTCTGTGAACTTTATCACTTCTCACAGGTTTGCAGTTTGCTGTGCGCCACTTGAAAAGGGTACATTTTGCCCCGCTTTTCAAACATGCCATTTAATCGAAGAACAGGAAGAATACACTGACAGTACTGAGAGTGATCGACTGGAGGAAGCAATATGTGAAGAGAACGCGTATTTCTGACAGAGTATCTGTGCAAATCCAACACTGATGAAGTGCTAGCTCATATGTGTAAAGCACTGAGGGCTATCCAGCATGTAGAGTGTTCAGTATAGGCCTAAAAATTTGGCTTTGATGTTTTGTTACAGATTAAGTGTGAAATACTGGACATTTTTCTTTATAGTGTCAACAAATATAAACCGTTACAAGGAAGGAAAGAGAGTTAAGAGTGTTTTTAGTTTTTCATTTGACAGAAATATGACAGATTTATATTCTGGGGAACATACTCGCAGACGGCCACCCACCACCAAACACCTACCATGTCCTTAACCAAGGACGTTTCAGACCAGCTCGCTCTGCTCACGCCCCTTCACTCTTTTTCTCAGCTTACTTTCTTAATCAACTGAAAATTAATGACATATCACTTCAGATTACTTCCTTTAGCAAATTAAGCAACGAAGGTGGTCTGAATTTCATCCTGCTTTAGCTTTGATATTTTTTCTTTTTTTGCTGTGTTCTTTCTAACGTGATTGGCTTTAAAGTGGAACTTCAGTGACACAACCTCAAGGTTGAAGCTGATGTTTGTGCTTTGTATTTTGCTACCTGATTTACTTGCCATTATCTACCCATTTTGTTGCTTTCCTGTTCCTGTCTCCCCTGCTCTCACTGTGACGGCAGTGTTAGGTGTGCCCTTCGATGCTTTTAGCCTCGCTCTGCTCTCCCCAGCTGAGTATGCATCTGTCCTCTACACTTTTAGCACAACTTCCTGTGACAGTGTTTGTACAGTGTGTGTGTGTGTGTGTGTGTGTGTGTGTGTGTGGCTGTGTCCTCTAACTGTGCTCTCCATGTAGAAAGTAGAATGATGCAGGATGCTGCTCTAGCAGGGACGTGGCTGCAGGCTTTCAGTGCCATACTCTGTAATTGTCAAGATGCCTCAGTGGGTGTGTACACAAACAAACTACAGTGACATGTGTACACAAAAGTCTGATGTATAGTGCATGACTTTTCCCTCTACTCCCCCAGCCAGAACTTTGACCATTTCACCTCCCTCATTCTCTCACTTGCACTTTGAAGGCATTAAGAGTGCAGGACATGATGTGAATGAGAAAGTGAACCAAAACCTGACAAGACACATCTGACGGATTAACCTGGACTCCCTCTGGAGAACCTTCATTCCATTAGCGTGCTCCATCAAAGCATTTCTGCCCTCCTTATCTCACAGACTTGATAATAAAATGTAAGGACAAAGGCTCCACGACATTTTTCATTCCAACTGTGCAGCCTTTTGTCTTTAAGTTGGAGAAAACTAGACTGTGGTCTGAGTTGACGTAATCTTCAGCATCCAGCTGTGAAATAATGTGCTAATGTCTCTCTTACTTGCAAATATAATAAATCCATTCAGAATTTGCCTGCAGAACACTGAAAAAAAATGTTTCTAATATATTTGCAATATGAAAAAAAAATTCATGAGACAACTTGAATAGCTATTTAGAAACAATAAATAATCCAAGAATACCTGGGGTGATTTTCCCGGGATGTGTATCTGCATAGACAAAAAAAAAAAAAAAAAAGCATTTTAAAATCTAGAAAAATGAGTTTTTACTTTTAGAACTTTTTTTTGAACTTTTCTCACATAATGGAACACTGACAAAAGTATCTGAAATATTTTTTTTTTGTTTTGAATGGCAGTTAGATTTGGCTTTGGACTCATACAGAGCTTTGTGGTGTTGATTTAAATGGTTTAACAATTTAGTTGTGCTGGCAACACCACTAACGGTTGTGTGGTGGCAGCCATTTCAAGATGCTGTGGAAAGAGCACATGTTTTCGGTCAGCATCATCCTGTCTGTTACCGAAATATTTCCATAGAACTGACTGACTGCATTTATTTTTGCAGCCAGATCTTTTGTTTGTTTGCTTTAGTGATTGTCTCCTGTTCCTCACTCATTTTGTTGTGCACGCGTGGAATCTGCTGTATGCAAACTCTAAATCCTGTAAATGAAGTTTAAAAAACTCTATCCAAGGAGCCCTAAATAGTATAATAATAATAATAGAGTAAATTACAGTTCTATCAGTCGGACTTCTCTTATAGATTAGATTAGTCATGGAAAGTGAGAGTCGTGCGAGTTTTGTTTTTGTATCAAATAACAAAAAAATTGCAATATATTGTGTTTGCTTTACTTCATATTGCATTGGATGTAACTATTTTGCATGCACACATCACAGTTTCAATGGTAAAATATTGTGCAGTCATAACTCAAAATGAAAAGTAGTCAGGCTTGATTGTCTCACATTGTTTATTGATACATTCAGCTTTGGTCTTTGACACCTGGAGGAGCTTAATTGCCTGTCGGGACCCCGACAACTGGGTGATGTGTGGTCTACTGATAGTTCAAAATAATTGCTAAGCTCGGTGCTGTTTGAAACTCCAGCTGATATGTCCTAATTGACCCTGCTGACAGGGTTCCAGCAGAGCATGCTGCCATCAGTCGTCAATGCACACTGCCTTCGGAAGTATCTCTTCATCACAGAGTATTAAGCTAATGTTCCAAGGACTTCTTAGCATAAATAACGTAATTCTAACATCTTTAGATGGTAGAATCCCTTAACTGTCACAGTTTATTACTGTATAAAGTCATTTTCCTCCTCATATACTTAAGTTGGTTGATCACTCATTTACTCACCCACTTTTATCTGAGCCATCAGTCTTTAAGTGTGTGTGAGTTCTGAAAGCCAGCATAGCTATAACTAAGAATAGCATCAATATCATATTTTAATCTTATCCCAATAGACACGGGTATTACTGTCCTAATCCAATTTGACTTTCCATATATTTATGTCTATAGTGTGCAAATCTCCATCTTACAAGTAGAAGACTGCCCACTTATTGTTCTGAAATAAAGTTCTATGGATATGGCAGTCTGCCCTATATTCTCTACAGCACAATAACTTGAACAGATTTGATTTGACATGATTTCTAGTTTAATTTATTTTTCCTGAAAAGGTGATTTTTGAGGTCATCTCTTTTCCGTTTACTGTGGTGAAACTCAGCAGCATCCTGTTTATTCTTACTGCCCAACTTTTTCATCTTTCCTGCTTTTAACTTCCTTCATCCTCTCTATTCTAGTGGGATGAAGGAGAGGTGACATAAGAGCAATAAGAGCGCCCTTACTCTGACATGATAAAACCCTTTAAAGGACAGGTGCTGATAGAGGTGGTGGTTGTGTGGAGGAGGGTTCTTTGTTTCAACTCCAGTGCTCTACAGATCAATATGTTCCCCCGAGGATTGTGGATAAGAAGAGCGGCATGTAGCATTATAGTGTCAGCATCACTTACCATCTGATTACAACCTCTTTTGTTACCAATACACATAACTTTTTCAATTATTTATGAAGCTGGCAAATTGTCTTCTGCATTCTCTGTGAAAGCAAAAGGAAAATGCATTTTCCTTCCCACAGGGCCTAGTGATGATGAGGTATTTTGAATTGGGGTGTAACATAGAATTCCAATTTATGATTGTATGTCATGTAATTTTCTTTTACCCTCAGCGTCCAGTCATATTACCATATCATTTGCTTCCGCTGTTCATTCAAAGCATTTTGAAAAGTTGAACAAGTGCAAATGAACCAGCCAAGCATTTCTGAATCTAGTCACGACTTTAGATCCTCACACAAAGCCAAACTGAGTCCAGGGTTGCATAGAGGAATCTTTGGCTCTGCCCCAAGAGGTTTTAGGAACCCCTCAAAGAAAAATTTCCCACACTAAAATGGCAGGATTTTTTTTTTTTCAAACGAGCTTTGTTAATTAGAATTTCATTTACTTTTCATTTGCATTATTATCAAATGATCATAAATATAGTTATCTGTCAGTAAGAAAGAAAGAAAGAAGCCTTTATTGTCACAAATACATTCTTACAGCACTGTGAAAAATTGTTTTCGCATATCACAATTGGGGTCAGAACGCAGGGTCAGCCATGGTACAGCGCCCCTGGAGCAGGAAGGGTTAAGGGCCTTGCTCAAGGGCCTGACAGAGGCCGCATCGGGGTTTGAACCTCTGATCAGTAGTCCATAAACTTCACCGTTTCTCCACCACTGCTCCAGGTAAGGTCATGCAGACTCAGTGCCTTTGCTATATGTGGACCAGCATTGCTTAAAATCATGCATAGACACCTCCCTAAGGCTCATTTTGAGTCTAGAAAAAGCCCCAGAGTCAACCATCAGCTGTTGCTAACATGCATGAACTGCACATTTAGGTATTGTACTTTGTTACATTTCAAGTGACATCTAGCCTGACTGTTTAGATGTAGACTGTGGATACATGTCTACCTTTGGCTGTGCATTTCACGTGGCATTCGTCTCCCCTTCTGCTGTTTATGTGGTAACGTTTTCAAAATCTCTGGTATTTCCCAAAAACACCAACAGCCTCCAAGTTAGCAACTTATCTGGAAACAGTAAGTTTGCCAAAGGTTTGGATCCTGCAATAAGGCTGCCCTTCCATTTTCTTTTTTTTGGTGAATTTGATATGTTAATGACACATTAGTTCCACAAAAGCTATTTCACAGACAATATTTTAGAGGCACCATTACTACATACTGGGCTTAGCACGGACAAAGATGATTGTAATCGGTTTGAAGAAATTCAAACAAACCAGAGCTTTTTCTCCCTCCCCTATAGTAAAGTGCCGACAGAACATTCTACACTGTACTCTATAAGCGCTAACTGTCTGAAACTAAATTCCATCCGTTATAGAGTAAAAACCAAAGTAACAAAAAAAACAAAATTAGTGTGAATATCACACAAAAGCAGAATGAGGACTCGCAGCTGTTACTCTGTAAGAAACACGTGTTGTTAATGTGTACATAATAGATGTACATTCATTAATTGAATGTTGGCTGTGACGAGCAGGTGTAAACAGTTCTGGGGATGCACAGCAAAGCGTTCTAATTAAGGCTGGCATCATTATCGGCTATAGATAAGATTAGCACATCTTGCTTTAGGTAGTACAAAGTTGCATCTACCTTAATTAATCACTGAGGTAATTCACCCTTTGAGAAAGCTACGTGACCTGGACTAAATACACTCTTGATGTTGTGTAACCAACAGGTGCGTGCCAGGTCTGGTTAAGTAGGAAAATGCTCCTGGTGGACTCTCCAACTGTGCATTCTAATTTCACTTTTTTTTTTAACTTGAGTGTAGTGTGCACTGCCTCTCTGCTGTATTTGACAGGCCCTGTAGTGATTCCAAACTGTTCATTCAGCTTAATGTGTAAAAACGTAGAGGACAGCAGTGAGTGAATGAATAGACCTGTTACATTGGTGGTTTTGTACTATTTTCCAGTAAATTGTAAGGATATAGTGACAAGTCATGGTTTGAATTTATAAGTAATATTAAGTTGTGTTAACCAGTTGCAGAATAAAAATGAATCGATTTTGATGTAATTTAGAGTTGTTTAACCAGAACAGTGATGTTTCACAGCAATATGGATTGATATTTTAACCTTTTTCACCCTGGAAGTCCAGAACTAGGACCAGGTTGCATCTATATCTGTTTTTAAACGGATCCCAAAGCCATTTTTTGTGAGTTGATGAGTCATGGATATTCACTGGCGAGGAGCATTATGACTGAAATGGATGTTGTGCTTCATTTCAGTTCATTTCAATTCTTCAAAGAGATTCAATAACATTAGCATTTACTGACATATTGTTGTGAGTCTATCATTTACTCTCCAATTGTTGCTTTGACCATTTTTGAGAGATGTTTTAACTCCCACTCTGACCTGCTAATGGGGACTAGAAGACTTGTTGTGTTTCAAAATTCAGATTAGTGCCTGTTGTCCATAGTAGTGTTTATTTGGCCTTACAGCTGTGGAGCTGATACTGACTGGAATTGAGGATGATTTTTCAAGTGGATATTAAAAAAAACTGTTTGGGGCTTAAGGAATTAATGTATATCCTTTTGGACAAAAAAGGTGTTTTTTAATATTAAATGATATAACATGATTACTACTATATAATACTATAGTAATGTACGATTTTATATTTTTTCTGTCTTTAGGAACAAGCTAAACTAAATGTGTAAACTGATTAGTCCATCTCTGATTTGCTGGTTCTGTTTGGAGCCCAGCAATATGATAATAATAGTGTGCTGCTTACAAATTGTCACAGTTTAACAGCACCTGATGTCTTTCTTTTGGCTTGTGCTGTGACTGCTGGCAAACCTCAATTTTACACACTAATTTGGATTAACCAGCCACTCACTCACTTTTTATTTGGTAGCTCTCTATTATTGTATTTTTAAGGTAATCTGTTTATGTTGTTTATTACTGACTTTCACTACTTATTTTCAAAACTATTGCTCTTGTTGAGATAAATGCGTTGCAAGTTTCTACTGCGACCTGCTTTAAAGAATCTCTTTTTTCTTCAAAAGAAGTCTTTGGGGTCTTTTTTTTAGACACGAGGCATGCCTCCTTTTATATTGTTTCCTAATATTCATAGCTTTTTAATCAATTAAGTGCGGAACAAATAGAAAATATTTCCCACTTACTATAACTTGATTTAATAACCTATGGGACTGGGAGTATGATTTTAGCATTAGCTTTTTCAAATGCTTCACTGTCGGAAAATCTTGTTATCCATTATTAAATGCTATCAGAAGTACTGTATGAACACTGGCACAGCGTTATATTAATGCAAACGTATAGAACACTTCCTCAAGCCACAACAGCACATTTTTCAGTCACATTTGATTATTTCTTGCAAATGGTTGGATTACACAGAGCTGCGATAGCTCTGGGCAAAATGCTCATCATCCTCTATATGTTTTTGAATATTTAGAAGACTTTGCTTGTGTAAACACCTTCAGAATTAAATCAACACCGGAGATTTACTGTCACTGACTTGCTCACGCCAGCACTAAACCGCCTCCCGACTCTTTTCATGTCCGTTTTATTGTATGCTCTGCTTCAACACTTAATTTTAATTTAGTTTACACACTCGTGTGTCAGCCTTCCTGACCTTGGTATGTCCTTCTCTGCTGTGTGAAAGCCTACACTGTCTCCAGGGCCTCAAGCATGGCAAACAGTCAAAACCTTACCCATCATTACATTATACAATGAATGCAATAACAGTTAGGTGGAGGAAATGTGCCAGCTAGGCCACTGTAGGTGAAAGGGTCCTGTCTTTATGTATTTGTGCTTGTGTATGCATTTGTGCTGTATGTGTTTGTGTGCACCTGCACATTTACAACTGCTGAAGTGGTGTGTGTGTGTGTGTGTGTGTGTGTGTGTGTTTATATATGTGTGAGAGGGTTTAATGAAGCACTCTTAACTCAGCACATTTCCCCAGGCATGGGCGACTCAGGGGCCAGGCTGTCAGAGTTTGCATGAGTACGCTGCCAAAAGATTGCCTTAGTTCCACACTGTAATGTTGAACCAAAGACAGCAGAGATCACTTCACTCACCAATCATATTCCCATAATCCCAGTTTCATTGGATGGCTGATACTGTGTGTGGTGGTCTGGGGTTGAGGTCTTTTCACTGCTCGCTTACCTGCACACTCGCGCACACACCCCTCCTCGTGCCTCGGCAGAGTTCGATTGGCGGGTTCAGCCAAGTGTGGCTGGATGCGCAGTTGATATTTCACAAAGCCAGATCAATGCTCTTCCCGTCTGACTTCAGAATTGCCTTTTTATTGTTATGGATCAAAGGGAAAGAACCCTCAGCTGAGCTCATTGTGATGAAGAACCCCCTGCACACGTCTCTGTTATCTTTAGCTTGACTCTCATCACATGTAGATTTGTATGCCCACAATGCTAGTGATGGTAGAATTGCTTAATTACTCAATTAGTTGGTTGAGAAAATTAACAATTGTGAACGTCCTTTTTTACTGAAGTTGTTTTTAAGTACAAAAATTACAGGTTTAAGCTTCTCACATTTGAATATTTTACTGGCTAATCTTTCTGTTATGGGTACGTGTATTTAATTGGTTGGTGTTTTCCCATGATTCAAAAAATATAGTAAGGAGTCTATTTACATCTATATTAACCCACAGCACTTGTTCTAATTGGCCGTCCTGGACGATCAGAACCTGAAACTTTTGCTCACACTCTGTGGGTCAGTCTACCTGCTTAAACTGAGTACAGTGTTCCCTCGTATATCGCAGGGGTTGCCTTCCAGACCTTCCCGCGATAGATGAAAATCCGCGATATAGGGACCATATTGTAACCCTTAAATATTGGTCGACTCACCCATCTCCAGAGCTGTAGGTCAGGCCGGTTACAATTATTTTGCGTTTTTATGCTCATGTCTTTTGCTGTCTTCCATGCTAAACATCCCCAGCAGGACAGGTCAGTTTTCTGCAGGTTTTATTCACCGCTCAGCACAACAAACACGGACTGCTCTTACCGGCACAACATAAATAAACACAAAAATAATAAACAAAATAAAGTAAATGCAAATGAACACAGTCATACACAAATCCGATGCTAGAATATTTATTTTATTATGGCTCCGCCAAGGAACGCAGCGGAATTATGTGACGATCAGTGTACGCTTCTCTGTGAATCTCTGTCCTGTGCAATATTGCTCAAAACAGACTAACGAATTTGGATGAAATTTTCAGGGAAGGTCAGAAATGTCACAAGGACCAAGTGGTTAGATTTTGGCAGTGATGCGGCTCATAGTCTGGATCCACGGATTTATTAAAGATTTCCCATTGCAAGATATAGCGGCCAGCACGGCATCACTGTAACCATGACAACAAGTGAACGCTGCCTCAGCTCCCCGCTGACCATCATGTGATCCTACTACAAATCTGCCATTGCCGACTTGTCGGAATTGATACAACGAACAATTGATTGATTGATTAAACTGTGGGGGTGTTTCTGAGTCCCATCATATATGTCCTGCTACATATTTAGGTCAGGTGATTCACGCACACATGCATAACACACGCCTGTTTTCAGCGCCAGGTCAGAGAATGAACAGTCTTGGCGGAGTATTGTGTTGAGTGTTTTTCTTGTTGATATATATTTTAAGGCTTTATAAATCCTCCAGACACACCTCACATCACTGCAGAGCAACACTATGCAGCGATCAGACGTCAGTGTGAGACGGACAGGCCAGATACTGAATGCCGCTATACCATATGCGCTATACTCAGGGGAGACGGAGGAGACTGACTGCTGTCGCTGAGCCAATCAGAGCCCAGCGCTGTACGCTGGTCGCTGTGACTGAACTGTTGTGCGGCAATGCACCATGGGAGTTCGAGGTGTTGGGGGTTTGAATGTCATTATTGTGGCTTATGTTAGTGTTCTAGTGTTATTAGTATTTATGTTTTATTGTGTTTTTGTGGTTTAGTCAGCCTAGTTAGTTTGATCAAGTGTTATGTTGTCAGGACCGTGAGTGTGAAGTGTAGCGTGTTTGAGGACTTCCTGCCACATTTATACTGTAGTCTATGTCAAAATAAAAGCCCTAGGCAATTATAACGTTCCTAAAGAGTAGATGCATGTTGTCTAGTGTTACCTTCTAATACAACTTGCCACAGTAAGAACTACAGAAAAAAATACAAAGCTTCTATCTTCAGTTTTGACAAAAAGGGAAAGACAGTATTTCTTTAGTATTCTAAAGCCTGTGGTTTTAATGGTTAGGTTAATTCTGAATATATCATCGTTGTCATAATGGACATTTTTCATTTTATTTAGTTAATACTTATGAGTATATTATACATATATGCATAACTTATGTTTAAAGTATTTATTTTTTCCTACTCTTAACATGCAACATTAAGTACCTCAGCTTTTACAATAAGGATTTTGTCTGAGCCATTGTTAAATATTTACTTATTTCAAAATAAATGAAAAATGAATTTTCTGTTGCTGTATATATTACTATACATTATAAGCATTTATTTTTGCATTTTAATAATTTGTAGAGGAACAAAATTCATGCTGACCTGTGAATTTTATGCACCTTACGATTCAGCCTTTGTTTTCTGAGTGTTCAAAATGCCATTTAAAATTATAACTAATTGGGCTCACCAGTCATTAGAAATGCGCCTCTTGGGAAATTGAGATGGGCAGTTCCATTATATGTTGACATTTTATGGGCTAAATGATTAATCAATTAATTGACAAACAAATCATCCAATTATGATAATTAGTGCAATCAGTACTTGCAGCTCTACATAGCACTAAGTCTGGTCAATCCCAGCTTCCACTTATGGACTTTTTTTAAAGATTCCCTGTAGTGAAGGTGGTAATGGAAAGGCTGCATTGATTTCTCCCTGCTGTGCTTCTTTACATACCAAAGTCACTAAAATGTGGGACAGCAGCTGTCAGTTTCTTTTGTAATTGAGAGTTTTACCAATTATTCCATCAATGTATTATGCAGTAAGAAATACTTCTGCTTTATTAAACAACATTAGTAAATAAACCAAAGAGAATATTTAGAAATGATTTGTTTCCTTTTTTGAAAAGTGAAGAACAAATTAACAAATGAAAAATTGAATGGAATGCTTGAACTGTATACCCCTAAACCTACACCGAGTCTTCTACAGAGTTCAGACAAGTTGTCAGCTCTCTGGGCAAAGGTAGAGGAGATAACAAAGCATATTCTGACAGGCAGAATGTTGGCCTGCCAAAATATTCTCCACGGCTACTTTGATGACATCCATTGATTTCCAGCGGGGATACGAAAACAATGACAACTGTGACAAAATATCTGAAGTTAGCGGTTAGCTTTTTAGAGAGCAAGTTGGTAGTGCTAGACTGGAGTGAATGAAGTTTGAGGCAAACTAGTGAAACGTGTCGAACAAATCTGCCATACAAGTATATATTGTCCGACAGGTGACATAACGTCACACTGTTGATTAACGTCACGGCTAACATGGCTTCAGTTTGTTAGCTTAGCCATCAGTATGTTGCTTGTTGTTGACAGAATCTGAAGGCTTGTGTACTTTACACTTACTGAGCAATCATATTATGTTATGGTAAATGCTAATGTTAACTTTGCCTTGTGTTGGGTCCACTCTGTGCTGTTGTGTCGATGTAACACTGACTGGATGCTCCCTGGTGCAATGTTGAAGCATAAATGTGATTACATCTCAAATCATAAAATTAAAAAAAAAAGAAAATTCTAATTTATTGCATCTATCTGTCCAATGTATTTTAACCTTTATTCTTATTA
This sequence comes from Amphiprion ocellaris, assembly GCF_022539595.1. Taxonomy (NCBI): domain Eukaryota; kingdom Metazoa; phylum Chordata; class Actinopteri; family Pomacentridae; genus Amphiprion; species Amphiprion ocellaris. The sequence goes on from NC_072786.1 coordinate 13,721,710, forward strand.
CGGTATTAATGTTTTGTTATATTTCACATTATAGCATGAGAACACAGCCTTCGGTACATTAACGACAATACTTAAACGCAGGTGCCATTCCCCTGATCAAGGAAGTGTATCCATCTTTCGTGTTGCATCTCAAAACAGAACTATTTTGGAATCTGAGAGCTAATTGCAAAACCTGAAACGAGTTACTTAAATTGCAAACAACGTTATCAAACCGCATCTTAACTGTCTCTGAATTTATCTCAGCTCATCCAACAGACACGAGATTTACATGATTTTGAGTGTTTGTCACTGCCTCAGTCTTTTATAGATTTTGTCGGTGGCTCCCAGTCTGCATTGCAATGCAAATCAGGCTAAAATATGGAAGCTGCTGTCTTTGAGGTAAATAGAGTGATCGGAGGCAGAAGGCAGCGAAAAAAAAGAGGCGAACAGGGAGAACACAAGTGGGACAAAGATCAAAGTAAGCCTGCAGAATGTGTTGAATACCAATAGGGAGACTTCATGCCAAATACAGTATATGTGTGTGCTTTTGCTTTCATCATTTTGTGAGGACCTAACACTCGGTGGTGCACTCATGTTATAGGAGGCATGCAACTTTCTGGTGACAAACACACACTTTATTAGTTGATTTTGGGGGTTTTATGGTTTAGGTTAGCGTGAGGATTAAAGTTTATTACATGGGGATAAATAAGTAGCCAGCAGAGAGTCCCCACAAAGACAGAAAGAAAACTGTATGTGTGTATCTGTTTCTGTTTGAATTTCTGCCTCTATGGAAGTGCAAGTATCCACTCATTATGTAGAAATCCTAATCAAACACTGCTGAGCTCTGACCACCTGCACCCAGTTGTCAGCCAGCCGGCGTCAATTGTGTGTCTGCCAACATCTCTTAAAGAGAAATAATTTCATCACAAGTGCAATTCTGGTTTGTGCTTAATCTATAATTTAACGGCCGCTTTTATCCAAAGTGATTTACAAAACACGAAGTGCACTGAAAAGCGGCCTTGCAAACATGGCAAGTGCAGCTTGGCAACAGACTGAATCAAGTCTTTTTACCAGCGCTGCCTCACAGAGCCAGTGCTCGGAGTTTTCTTATTAATCTGTTTATTTTTCTGTCATCTTTGGACGCCTTAGCAAAGTGAAAGTCCTCATTAAATTAAAATCACACAAACAGACTGTTAAAATGTTTCCGGGAGTTGAAGTCTGTTAGAAATGTCTAACGCTGCACTGGTGTGCCTAACTTTTCATTTGTGTGCACCCAAAAACTTTTACGATACATTTTAAGTGTCATCTTTTTGATTTTGTACATTAAGTAGTCCTTTTTCATCAAGATAATCTTGGATTTGAAGTTAGTAAAAGGTTACTTTTCTTTCACTATCTCACAAGCAGTGTTAATGTGGTAAATTCATTATCATTTCAGACTCCTCACTGCTTAGATTTGCTGCAACCAGGTGCTGAAATGTGGCCACACACCTGTCACAGCACAGAACAAGTTTCTTGGAGATATAATGCTTGTAACGCTGATGCTTCAACAGCAAAAACAAAGTTCCCTGCCGTGCTTTGACAGCAGTTTTTGCAATGAATGCGATCCATAATTTTTGCTGGTTGTCATATTTCAGGGTTTCCGGCAGGTTAAGATTTTACTTAAGGTGGTAGGTGGAAATACAGAGTCATAGTTCAGAGAGGAGAGCATAACCCAGTGTTTTCTGAAGCTAAAACTTATACATCTCTGCTGAATTCCTCTCATTTAGATGATTGTTACATGTTGTAATATACTGATGTTCTTTCAAAGCCTCACATGCATCGGTAGACGCTATAAGGCAGCACTGAGAAGCCTCTAGATCCCAGTTACTGCAGTGCACTGTGAGCAAAAATTTGCTTGAAAAGAGTGATATGAGGCACTCCAATGTAGGATTTACCCAAGCTGAAACAGAGTGATTTTATGTACCTCAGCGGGCCGCCCAAAGACACACAGACAGACCTGCAAAATGTCTGGTGCACCAGTGCGACCAATGAAAATGTTTAGTTGCACTTGACAGATTTTTAGTCGCATATATGATGAAAATGGTTGCACTCTGGAGCCCTGTCTAGAAATATTTACCTCACGGACTGGCTTTAAAAAGGAGCCCTGAAGTAACTGTAAAAGGATATTTTGCTGTTCCAGTTGCTCAACAGTGACATTTTGTCACCGTTTTGGCTCACGTTGTCATGTTTACTTTTTCCACTGGCAGCTGGAACTTGCTTTAGCATTTCATACTTGAGCACAGACAGGTGATTGACAGCCGTGCAGTAACCAGCACCACAGTCCTGGCAGCGTCTAGTTAGCTTGGTAAACATCAGTGGCGTAGACATTATTCCTTCAGATATAATTGGACTCTTCAGGGGGAGAAAATGATTCATCAAAGTCAGAGAGGGAAGAGGGATCCATACTGGGGTGAGTGAAAGAGCAGGGTTGAGTTTCTCACATGTGTTGTGAAAAATAATGGTGAGACAGGGGGTTTGGGAAGTGCAGAAAAGGGGAGGCAGAGAGCAGAGACCAGGGAAAATGGCACAAAATGAAAAAACTGTGAATGATAAATGGAGAGAGAGCGAGTTTTGGAGAGCAAGTAGTAGATGCCGTGTAACATTTATTCGTGCATGTGTGTGTATGGGAATTTGGGAGTGTGCACGTACCAACCGGGAAACGTCGGGGGAGTCTGTGTGTATGTGCGTGCGTCCTAATCGATTCTCTCTGTGCCATCTTCCAGCCCTCCCTCCACCCAGCCTCAGGGATATTTGTGTTTGCCTGCAGTGTGCTACTTAAAAGCAGCTATGAAAAAACACAAAAATTTGCAGGAGACACGCACACAGGCGGCGTACCTCACACAGAATAGAAAATCAGTAGCATTTCTCACATCTATCACTCTCCCTCTCTTGCCCTCTTCAAGGGGATGTTCTTTCAGCAGCCAAAGCACAGCGAGTACCAACCGACTTAGGAGGAGCCTTAGTTTGGCAGTACTGTGGCCCTGAGGCTATGCTGTATCACTGTATTGTCCACTTTTCAACTCGCTCCAAGAGTTCCCGCTAAAATCACACAGAAATGGGTCAAATATGTGAATTTAATAGCGTTGGACTCACCGAAAGATCCAAAGAGAAATCAGCAGGTCACCAGACAATTAAAGAGATAAGAGGGGGAAATTGATGAAGTTTGTTTTTTTGACTGCAAAATTTTGTAAATACTATTTAAACGCAAAGTAAAAAATATTTTAATTGAAAGTTTGCAATAAAAAAAATATTTTTATTGAAATGGGGCTGCACAGTGGCGTAGTGGTTAGCACTTTCGCCTTGCAGCGAGAAGATCCCTGGTTCACCTCCCGGCTTTCCCGGGATCTTTCTGCATGGAGTTTGCATGTTCTCCCTGTGCATGCGTGGGTTTTCTCCGGGTTCTCCGGCTTCCTCCCACAGTCCAAAAACACGCTGAGGTTAATTGATTATTCTAAATTGCCCATAGGTGTGAATGTTTGTCTGTATATGTAGCCCTGCGACAGACTGTCGACCTGTCCAGGGTGTCCCCTGCCTTCTCCTGAGTCCGCTGGAATAGATTCCAGCCCCCCGCGACCCTAATGAGGATTAAGTGGTGTATTGATGATGGATGGATTTTCATTGAAATGCTTACAGTTTATGTTCACACGAAGTGTAGTGACAAGAAGTTACATTTATACGTTTCGTGTTTTATTCTTTCCATTGGAATGTTTATCTTTGACATTATCAAATGTAAAACTAAAACAGTCCAGCAGAAGATTTATTTTCAATATATGACAACTTGTTGTTAAAGTGTTGTTTAAGTAAAAATAGCCCCCCAAAAAAATCTGTCGTCCAGTTTCTTAAATGTTAATATTTTAGCTTTTTTACCCATGTATCTTTGGTTTTGAACGCCTAGTAAGACAAGCCAAAAAATTATATAAAAGGGAATATTTTTTTAGTTTCTGACATTATAAACTAAATAATTAGGGATATATGGAATAAAAATAACTACTAAAATCAACACTGTACAACAATTACATATAAATATGACTTTACAAGTCAGATAACTGACAATTTTCCAGCAAAGTTTGGTTTAAAGTGGTACTACCTGGTCAAGTAGGACTGTTGTTAGAATAGTGAAGAGTGCAGGGTTAGGGTTAGTTACAAATTTAACTGATTTTCTTGAGTAGCAGTGTATTTTCTTCTTCTTCTACAAACGTTTCTACAGGCATTTGTGCAATAACCCCGTCCGAGTTTTTTAAAAATAATAATAATATTTTAATGCATCTCAATGTCCACAAAAAAGCTCTACTAAAAGTGCAAAATGAAAAAAAGGACATCAAATCAAACTGTTTTTGCCGGTACTCCATCTCTACACCAAGTTACATGAAAATCGCCTTTGTAGTTTCTGTGTAATCCTGCTGACAAACAAATGGTAATGACAACATAAGCTTCTTTGCAGGTATTAACATTATATTTGGAGCAAAAAGTCCTGCATATAAATAAATTAAGCACTGTAAAATAATTAAAGTGTCAACAATGGAACATATGGAACACATATACAGCACAAATACATTAAGGACATTTTATTAAGATTTATGTGCTGACAAAAAGTTGATGCTGAAATTGCGCTGAAATTTTATTTATTCATCTATCTTCCAACATATACATGACATTCATATATCTATAGTAAACCACCTGATAATATCTGACTCTCAATGAATAAACAAATTAAGCTCTACCCTGCTGCCATGTGTAATTTCACCCTGTTTTAGTTGTCGTTTGTGCATTTTGGTGCACCTGTGTGCACACAGAGATTTCAGATTCACCATCAGGCGAAAGCAGTCACTCTCTGTGTTAAGCGCTGCTGTGGGATGTTTCTGTGGTTTTGTGGTGAAATGGTGTCACTGCACTGCCCCAAGGCATTCGAGGGGCTTGTCAAAGTTAAGCCTGTTTTCTGTCTGTGACGTCACTCTGGTGCACAGAACAGACACCCAGGTTCACACAGACACACACACACAACCAGACAAACCAAACAGACATTATATAACCACAAACCATGACATGGCACTAGTCCCACAGAAATCCCCCTCTGGAGAAAGAAGGAAGCAGCGATGAGAGCGTTAGCAAAAAATAAAACCCGAAATGAAGGCAGAGGCTGTAGGAAATGGGGTGAGAGGGGGTGAGAGAGATAGATGGAGGCAAAATTAGTAACAACAGAGTGTGTTTGCATGCATCTGCCATAGAGCGTGATTAAGAGTGAAAAAGGCAGGAGAGGTAGGAGATCTGAGAGCTATCAGAGCTGAAGCGTTTGACTGAAGATGACTCTAAAGCCTGATTCACTGCACCAAACATACATTGGTTTATCTCCCACATATATACCATATCTTCACATACTGTTTCTTCTTCCCTCACACTTCTCATTCCTCCTGCGGACCTCCAACACTCCTCTTTGCTGGCTCCAGTTCTTAAACTTTAGAAAAACATCTCCTGTCCTCAACTGTTCCCGCTTCTTTAAGCATGCTTTACACAAATCTTCCTCCAGACTCATCTCTGTTTTGTCAACATTTGAAGCAGAGGGGCCCTGGAATTGCAGCAGCATCTCCCCTCATCATCAAAGTTTTAAGAAAATGGGATTTTGTGCTACTTCTGCGGCTGCTTCTGCTGGTGGTGAGGGTATTGGAGATGTGCAGTGTATCCCCACCTCCTTTACCCCACCCCCCCCTTCTGTCTCTGTGGTGTGCCCAGCGGATGTTTATCCAGGCTCTGAGCTCGCAGCTCTCAGTGGACTGGGCCTTCCACCAATCATTCTCAGCTTGAATACCAACATGTAAACAGACAGCAGCTGCCAAGCTGCTTGTGCTAAACCACGCAGGGGAGAGAAACTCAAAGCGCGTGGATGTGCGTCTCTGTTTTATGGGCGTTTGGGGTTGTGTATGTTCAAAACAGAAAAAATGTAGAAATAGTTCTGTAGGTGTGTTTCAGCATCAACTTTTTGTCAGTTTTCTCCATCCTCATGATACCTCTGTGCCTCAAATCACCTGCCTGCACTGTGGCCAAGAAACGATTGCTGCTGTAGCTTAATTTAAACTGCTCACAACTGCCCCAGCGATATTTTGGCTGCTGATTCAACCCCTGTTGTGATGTTTCATTTTATGAAGAAGGCAGCGTCATAGCCAATTCAAAAAAGGGTTTGTTGACTGCACTAACCACTCACTGTACAAGGTGTTCTCTGTACAGAATCAGAATAAGGAATTAAAAGAAGACTTGGTCCATGCGGTATATTATCTTGATGCGCTGTTTGATCTTCACAAGGTGCTGGAGTTCAGGCATTTTGATTGACAGCTTCCTCTGTCGTGCAATTTTCGTCTCTGTTTGATGTTTCGACACGTTACATCAGTGTTATCTGACACGTCTTTCCCCAACATTGTTCGGGGTCTGTGATGCAAGGTTGCTGTTTTCCTAATCTGTGTCGAGTACACAGGGAGGTTGGTATTTGCATGTGAATTGCTTTTCTGTTACGTCTGATGTCGGGCACGATAGCATGCTGTATGAGCGCCCGATGGGAGGAAAGCAATTCGTTTTTGTTTTTTTCCCTGCTTTCATGTCTGTCTCCTTTTGAGTCAAAAAACAATAGGTGGAACATACTGCTGCATTGCTGCAGTAGGTATTGAGTAAGTGTAGAAAAAAGGGTAAAAATCCATGCGAGATGGAGGTGTGTGGATCGTGTTTGAGAGTCAGCTAGGAGAGTTGGGATAGACCTCGTGAAGGTCCCATAGCTCATGGCAGCCCAGCATCCTCCCTTCGCTTCCCACACTCCCTCTTCTATCTTTAGCTCTCTCTCCACTCCATTCCCACTGATGCCTCTGCCCCAGTCTCAACTTCCCTAGTCACACTTTCTTTCCCTTTTGCCTTTCCTCCCTCCACTTCATCTCTCCGTCTACCTCGCTCCTCCCCCTGTTTCGGAGCCAGCTGTGTAACGCCGCTAATGACGCTGAGAAAGCTTGCTGTCAGCACATCCTCCCAGCCGCCAGAGCACGGTTACATAAGCTGGTTAACAGAGCAGGCCCTCCGCCATGTCAACCCCTCATCATTATCGGGAGAAAAAATGAGAGAAGAAGAAGAAAAAGGAGAGGAGAGGGACAAAAGTGAACTGAACATGTGCTCACTCACTTTAGCTCCCTCTGTCTCTCTCTGGCTCACATGCAAGTCATCATCTCATTTTTTGACCTTTCCACACAAATTCTCACATTCCTGAAGTCTTAATCATGACCCTTTTCTCCTTGTCCACAGGCAAACACACAGCTACACACACACATATAAACTCTTTCGCCAACCAGGGGTCTTTTATGACTCTCTCAGGACGATCAGGAGGGTCGTTTCTCTCATAGTATCAAGGGCCCTAATTAGAACCATCAGGTAATTAGGGACAATTAGGGGATTAACAGTAATGTTGGAACAAAAACGAAAGACCTCCCACCACTTCTAGCCGAAGGCATACAAAGAGGCAAGCATGCACACACCAGGCCCTTCCCGCTTCCTTTTTTCTCATCTTCCAATGCTACTGTGGCTCAACTTTAATGTATCTTTTAAGACCTTTCTTTTCTCTTCGCCGTCCCTGCTTAAAACTGCAGATTCTCCTTAACAATCTAAATCCCCCCCAGTTGTATTCTTCCTTCCCCTGTCTAATCTTTAATCTCAAACGCAGCTGCAGTAAGCAAGGTCATGTGGGACACCCCGAAAAAGAAATGCAAGCATATAGCAGCGCAGGAAAGAATATGAGGATGATGAGTTTCAGCCCTCAAGCTGCTCTCTGGCCTCAGAAATTCAAGTCTTCTGACTTATAATTATTAGCCACTAATAGCCTGCTAATGCAGAGAAATGAGCTGCTTACATGCAACAAATTGGAGCACCACCTAAAACAAATGAAGCTTAACAAAAACACAAGCCCTGGAGACCAAGGTCTAATAAACATGGTGATTCATCTTTCACTTGTGTGTAGTAATGATAAACAGGTTTCATCTGCTCTAACAGGATGCGTTCGAGGGCTTATGCAGGTTACGGTATGTTTGTCACACGAGTTCAGATATTTATAAAGGGAATACATATGCAGATTCCTTTTGTGTTTTGTCCCTTTGGCTTAGTTGGGTCTTTGGCAAGTATGATGTTTTGGGCCCCTTTTTGTGTGTGTGTGTGTGTGTGTGTGTGTGTGTGTGTGTGTACTTTGCCATTAATTATGAATGCCTACGCTTTACCCACGCCCCGGAGCTTGGTATGTAAACTTTGCTTTGATGTTAATCACATACTGCATTGATTTGAATGAGCGTGTGTGAAACATGACAGGAATTTTCTATTTGCTCGTGTTGTAGTTATGGGTATTTGTGTGTCTCTGTGCATTTTAGTGTGCGTCTGTGCATGAATAATCACTTATTTGCTTTATTTACTTTGGCTACGTGTTTGGGATGGCGAAGGAATGTCGGGGGCTGAAGTGATAGAGAAGTAGAGACATAAAGAGAGAATGGGTGCACATGCACCAGCCTCTATGTACTTTTTGTCCGCAATATTATGTAATAAATAAACTGGCACAGAGGGGTATAAGCAAAAAGCTGGAGGGAAGGAGGAAGAAGCGAAAGAAAGAGGAAAAAAAAAGCTGAGGGAGCCAGACCTAAATATTCAGAGATGTATTGTACTAATGGAATATGCGTCTCTACAATATAGCGCGCAGCCATTTAGGGATCTGCCTTTGTCATTAGGCAAATTAAATCTTCTTAATGTTCCCTCTGTTTAGTAATGGAGGCTCCTCTGTCACCCTCCTCCTCCCCTTCTCTGTCTCCCCTCCTTCCCCTCTCCCTCTGTCTTGCTCCCTCTCGTGTCTCCCTTTGGCATCCCTGTGGTGCTCAGTACTCTGTAGTCAGCTTTTGCTGTCTAGCATACGCCACTAAAGCTCTAAGTACATCTTCCCAAGACTCTGTACTTAGCTCTGGTGCTGTCACTGCATTGCTGTAAAGCTCCTACTACCCCGGCACAGCACCGACAGACATTTGCAGTACCTTTTACCTTTATCGCAAATAGAGTAGAACCGCAGAGTGAATTTTGTCAGATAATTGCAGTGAATATACCTTGAGAATTGCATAGATTAAAAGCAGTACATTTAATTGCCTATCTTAGATACGTGTATGAGAGCTCTGAGCTTTGTAATCCTATGCTTCAGCTTTCAGCACCATAGACAGCTCCAGTCTGAGCTCAGTAACAGCATCACTGTAACCTTTCGCCTCACAGCTGTGCAACAATGGAATTTTCATTTCAAAGTTTAAAAAAAAAAAAAAAAAAAAAAAAATCAGTTGGAATAGTCACTGTTTTGTTGAATGAATGCTATGCTAATTAGGAAAACACCTGTGCTGTGCTGGTTGTTGTTTTAAATTCCTAAAACAACCTATGTCAGCATACATGCAGCTTCTTGTAATGATTGTCCTCTTTAGATAGCAAAGGCAGAGGTCGTGTGACATTGTTATGCCGCCATGAAAAGTTTCAAGCTCTACACAGCAGGCGTTACAGCCACATTTTCAGTCCAAATAAGGTTTTATTTAGTTAAACCTAATGGTACTACTCCAAGGCTCTGTATACTCACTCATGTGTTTCCACTTTTTCTGGCTAGTTAGAACTCTGCTCAGGTTGAATAGATGGATTACAAGAGGTCACCAAACTTGAGCAACCATCAAGAATGATTAAAAGGAAACTTGAAAACAGCTGCAACAACATTATAAGAGGTTATGAGGGAAAATAATAAAGTCTCCTTATTCCCAGAATGGCTTAAGACGGTGTTTTAAATAGGCAAAATAAGTGAAAATACACTCATGTTTGTGGGTTGGTAATTTGGGTTGATTTGGAAGGGACATGGAAAAAGCTGTTTTGTGGTTTCAGTACTGTTTCGTTTCGGACTTAATGGTAATGGACGTAATAGAAATCTGAAACCTAATCACTGGGAACACTAGCATGATTTTAATGAAAATAGCAATGTAATCATGGATTTCTTGAGAGACTGCTGTTCTTAAATTTAATGGTAGTCTGCAGTGAAAACAAGCTATTCTTTATCAGCTTTCAGCATTTAATTAATTGTGTCATTACCAGCGGTCCTTGTTATTGGTCTCTTGTGGGCTTCCATGCCAAAGTAATGTGACACCAGTTCCATTAAATGGAGTTGTGGGAAAAATATTATGAGAGAAAACATGTTCATTTACTCTTCACAGATTACCAAAACACAGAATGTACTGCATTTGTAGATACTGGAAAGTGTTTTGTATTTTTTTAATCTTTCTTTGCTCAAGTTGATGTCAGATTCAAACTTATCTTTGCTGACAGGTTATTTGAGCTCACTGTAGCAGGTACGCATAACCCATGGGCATCCATTACACAGCGCTGCAGCAGAAAGAGGGGGAGGGGAGAAGAGTGGAGGACAGGGAGCTCAAGATTAGAAGCTATGAAAGAGACAACATGAAAATGGGAAAGCAAAGGAAAGAAATCTCAAAAATGTTGGTGAAAATGCAAGAAGGAAGACCTGCTGGGAGGTGGGGGCGAGGCAAGATGATTGGAGAGAGTGTCTGTAAAACACCTTTCAAACTCCCAGCAGACAGTGTGCAGTTGCATTTCATTACCTGAGAGAGGCAGCAGAGATGCAGCTTTCTTATGGCCACTTTCTATACCCCTTTTTACACAGACCAACAAAGACCAATCATCCTTTTCTCTTTCTCTCAAACTCACTGACACAAACACACACTTGCACGTTTTTTTCTCTTCCTTTCCCCTGCTCTCCTCATCTTAAATCTGGCCAACAACGAGTAGAAAAGGCTGAAAGGATGTAGATACTCTGAAAATTGGTGCGGTTGTATCTCTCCAGTTGAGTCAGACACGCAATGAGTGAACAAGCACCACTCCTGGGAGAAAGCCTCCACGACCACCTTCAGGTTCAGTCATCTCCGCCTCTAATAGGCAGTGGTGAACTAGCAGGTGATCTGCACTGACAGTGTGAAGGCACAGCTTGTAGCAAAGGCTAATTGGTGGAGACTGACTTCAGAGATAGTGTAGCCACTCAGTGGTTGAGTGGTTAGAGGAGGTGGCAAGGCCAGAAAGCTTGGTACGCAACAGTCAAAGTGTCATGCAACAGGGGGGCTTCTTCACCTCTTCACGGGCCTTTTAAATCATTATCAAGGGCATCCTGACGATTCAGTGTACATACTAAACCTAGTACTGTACTACTTGCACTGAACATGGGCCAAGGCCTTTCTTGCATATATTCATTCACAGATAGGGTGAAACACACCATCCGAAACATTAATTAATCTTATAAGTAGCCATCTAAACTTATAAATGGCCTTCTAAACTTGAGTACAGCCTGTATTTTTTTTCTGTGATAAAGGGCTCTGTGCAAAGAAAAGTTAAAATCAGGACAGATTGGAACAAAAATAAGTTAATCTCAAGCACAGCTGCTACATAAAGCTACAGATGACCTGCTGTGTTGTATTAAGCACTTGAACTGCAGCACATACAGCCACGCACTTTCTATAAACAATTACACATATATGCAAATGTGCAGCGCAGATATAAATGCAGATGTGTAGCGGTGGTAGTATGCTTGACATTTGGGGGAAATGTCTCTGATGCTGACAAAGCCACTGACAAAAGCAGGAGTGATGCCCCGGAGGCAGGACTCAATGTTCACTCTGACTCATCAGCACTGGTACACGCACGCAGACACTCATTGCCACTTGCATCAGAGGCTGTTCTATGTTGACATGACGGGGTCTTCCCCATCTTTCAGTCCTGTAGAGCTTAGCACAGCTCATCCAGCAGAGTGTGTATCAATTGCTGCAGGGCACGCTGTTAGAAGTAGTGGAGGGAGGGATTCTTGAAGGCAAACTGTACACCAATGTATGGTTGTCTGTATGTGTAGTGTGACACTTGTGATTGAGTCTGACTATTTGTGGATGTTTGATGTATATGAGTGTATATATGTGTGCATATCATGCTGCTTCAACCTCCTTCTTCTCTATTTCTGCCTCTTTGACTTACTCTTAGCTCCGTGCATATTTCTGTTGCAAACCATGGGCTGCACGATATCAAAGCCAGACTGAAATCACCTTATATTTTTACGCTTTAACATATCTGCAGACTGTTAGTTCTGAGCATCAAGAAAGTAGAGTAGGAGGGTGAGAGAGTGGGAGTAGAGAGACAGAAAGAGAAAGAGCAATGTGCAGGCATGTTGTGAATCACACGCATGACCTACATGGGAACTCAATTAGGTGAGTGCGCACACCTACGCAGTTTGATAAGGGACTGTTCAGCATGAGAGAGTGTTTGTTGATAGCACATCTTCCATTAGCGGTGTGCGTGTGATTGAGGAAATTAAATTTGCTAGTTACTTGATTTTTAAAAGCAGCACTTAATCGTGACTTGGACAAACAAAACAGGGGTTTTTAAAAGTGTTTATAGGCTTGACTTCATCCCAAAGTTCAGTTGTCCTCTGGGTCTCAATTTTCCTTTACCTTAAGGGCAATTAATCTACCCTGGAGCAAGCCACTGCCAAACAAATGAGCAAATAGTGAGCTTACTTGCTTTCCTGCTCAGTTAATTAGGACTTCTACAGCCAAATAGCCTCCAGAAGTCCCCTGATCACCTCTCGCACCAGGCCGCAGTGGGTTTGCTCCATTTGAGCCTCAGTGGGCCCATTTAGACTGAGCTGTCCCTCTGAGGAGCAGAGCTTCTGTCTGCCTGAGCTCTTTAGTCTGGTGTTAAAATCTGCCCCAGCCATCCATTGCCAAGCTTGTCATCATAACAAGCTTACAGTGTAAATGCCCAAGATTAAGCTAGATATTGGCAGAATGCTGCAGTGCCCTTATTTGTTCGCTTTACGCTAATATGATATGCAGAATAATGGACGCCAACAGTTTGAGCTGGGACAGTTGGCTAGCATCATATCAATATTTGGTCAGTCTTGGTCAGTGTGTAAAGCTGCACTTAGACTGATATAATCCAGAGAAACAGCAGATTGTAGCGACAGTAAATGCTGCTACTCATGTTCGTGTCTGGGAAGCAGCCAGTCCTGAAATATCTGTTGAATCGACAAGTAAGCACAGACCAAGGAGGAATTCTCAGCTCAGTGAGCAGCATAATCTTCATAAACAGCTCTTTCTAGGTATATAAAAGAAGTTTTGTCTTCCCTGTAGTTAGCTGAGATCCCAGTGGCTTCTCCCCATCAGGCCATAGAAAGAGAAATGTGCTCTAAGTCTTCGAAATTCACTGCCAGGTAATGCAAAGCATTTTTAAGTAGTCCAGTCATTCATTAGCTTGTCCATATACATGAATGTGTGCTATAAGCCTTGTAAGTAGTTGTTCATATTTCATATTTTAAATTCAAATTGTACTTCTGCACAGTTGTACAGCTTTATCTCTGTAGATGCAACAGGTGGAAACTCTTCTAGAAATTTCCACCAAGAGCATCAGTTGTTGCAAGAGATTTGTGAGAAAATTGCTAGTTTAACTAGATTGTTCACAGTTGCCTCCACAACAAATCAGACATGGTAATACAACTTGATTTGAACATCTTATTCTCCTTTTTGTGCATCGACTAGGTTGTTAGAGGACACTTAACGGCGCAGAGTGGAGTTTGTCAAAGCTATTATTTAATTCCTTGCTTCATAAGAAAAACATATTTTGGCTGCTAAGCTTTAAGTAGCACATTCCTCCCATTTTAACGCATTCCTCTGTCAGCAATGCCCGTAGCCTGTAGCTGCTCCGCAAGACGCTGGTGTGTGTAATAGGGCTGTTTTGGAGGAGCTCTCCCCCAGCTGCCGTGCTAATTGAGGCGCAGAGACGAGCCCCAGCCAGATGGAGGGAAGATGCCGCAAATTGATTCCTCGCATTCGTCTTCATTAAGGTCTCGGCTCTGGGGCTCTGCGAAGAGAAAGTGTCAGAGGGAAAGAGAAAGAGAAGGAGGGGAAAGAGAGAGGGAAAGGAGGGCAGAGGAGACCCCCCCTCAGGCCCCGAGGATTCTGCTCTGATGAGGTAAATTCTGGCTCTCCAAAACAGTGTGCGCTCACTTGTGTGTGTGTGTGTGTGTGTGTGTGTGTGTGTGTGTGTGTGTGTGTGTGTGTGTGTGTGTGTGTGTGTGTGTGTGTGTGTGTGTGTGTGTGTGTGTGTGTGTGTGTGTGTGTGTGTGTGTGTGTGTGTGTGTGTGTGTGCGCAGCAGTAGGCAGGGGGAGGAAAAATAAAGGGAAGAAAAAGCTTGAGCTCCAATCATTGTCTATCAAAAACACCTCTGCAACTTCAGGGAGGTGGACACCAACCATACCCTCCTTGCTTCTTTCCTTTTCATGCCCCATTATGACCCCGAGCTCCTGATGAAACCCCACATTCGCTCAGCCTCCAGCGGTGCTCAGCCAGTTCTCTGCCACTTTCAATTATGTGTTAGCAGCTTCCACTAACTAGGGCCCAAAAGGTGCAATGCAGCATAGTAGATTGCAAGCAGAGGTAGAAGTTTCATGCTATCTCACAGAGCGAGTATATGCACAAAAATTCATATGAACAGACCTAAACAGCACCCTACATATAGCTCCGTTGACCACACCGCTTCTGTATTTGTCTCATTCACAGCCCCAATGATGCAGCGTCTGCAATTACCAGACAACATAGAAAGAATGATCTGTCACTTCCACAAATTACATTCTCCATACTTAATGGGGCCCATGTTTATGTAACGATCCCTTCAAATTCTCACCGTGGGAGCACTAACACTCTGTCTTCCTGACACGTATCAGGACTCCACACATCCCTCACTGCACCACCCTCCACCCAAGGAAATGTATGACAACGTCACATGCAACAAATAAATATTAAACATATCACTGTTTTTTTGTGCCACAAATATGTATGCAATAAAGAATTCCTCTGTTCTATTTTTCCCAGCATATTGGGGAAAAAAAGAAGAGGATTTGTCAACGGTGATAAGCTTTTGGAGCGTGCCGCACGGCGGTAACATGAAAGGGGATTTTGGATGGGCTGGCTGGCAGGCAGGGGTACAAACGCTATAGTTGGTTAGCTGAAGGTGGGAGGTTGGCAGGGCGGAGGGGAGGGGGTGCCGTTTGATGTTTCATCCATTATTCGTGCCACGTTACCTGGATTATGTGCCGACTGACTTTGGGGGGGTTACTTAGGCCTGTCACAAGCTGTCTGGAAGGGCTTTTTCATTTCGCTGTCTGTCTACTTCACCCCCACTCTCTCTCAAACATACACCCATCCTTTTCTTCCCTTGTCATCCCCACCCTTTCTCACCCATCCTATGACATCCTATCACAGGCCCAAATCCCTGCTTCTCTTTCTCTTCGTCTGTCCATCCACCCTCCTCCCTTCCTCTATCCTGCTCTCCTTCCTCAGCTCTACTTTCCTCTGTTCTGCAGTGACATTAAGCAGCTTACCGCATGTCTTTTTGCAGGCTTACAGTATGCTGGACGCAGAGTTTTACTGTCACTCTGTATATACAGGTATTTTGTGAGTCAGAGCCTCTGTGACTACTTTCACTATGCAGGTTTCTCTGATTTATGGCTCAGACCTGGTAACAGCATGCATGGAATTTCACAGGCATCTTTTCAGTGTCAGAGCTGATGCTATGAATTCTTTTTGTCAGTGTGAATATATAAGTGACACATTCAGGCTTTTCTCCTGTATTAGTTCACTGACTTTTTGCAACCTCTTAGAATTCTCAGTGAGTTTCTGGGCACAAATGCTATGTACACTATTTTCAAAATGCATTAACGTTAAGAAATGTATATAATATATCTGCTGCTGCCTATAAAAAGGAACAACCTCCTTACAAGCAAGCCTCGGAAAGCAAGCGTTATGTTTCAGTTGATTTCATAATCCCATGTTTTTCTGTATTTCACACATTTTACACACATACTCCTCTTTAGCTGACGGATTGTATCAAAAGCGTGTCATGGAAGTTTGTTGCTGGAGGTGTCAGCACCTCACTGACAGCTAGCTTTTATAGCAGTTTTTAACCTTCGGTTCATACATACAGGGAACGCTCTCTCTCTCTCGTCTCTGAGGAGCCTCAAGTTTGCAGGCCTGCCTAGCAATGAGCCTGTAATTTACAACTCCAGGTGGGCAGTCATATTCTCTTGTTGCCTCTAAACTAGCACAAAAGCAAGTGGTTTGTTTCCTGAGCAATGTGTTGATCAAACACAACATTAAAGCCACCTGCCGAATATTGAGTAATTCCCCCTGGTGCTGCAAAGACAGCTTTAACTCATCGAGGCATGAACTCCACAAGACTATCGAAGGTATCCTGTGGTATCAGGTACCAACAGCAGCAGATCCTCTAAGTCCTGTACGTTGCAAGGTAGGGATCCATAGATTAAACTTTTTTTTCTTCCAGCACATCTTATAGATGTTTGATTGGATTGAGATGTAAGGAATTTGAAGGCCAAGTCAATACCTTGAGCTCTTCGTCATAGTCCTCAAAGCATTCCTGAGCAATGTTTGCAGTGTGTCAGGGAGCATTATTTGTTAAGAGGGTGAAAGAGGCCATTGCCATCAGGAAATGCATTGCCATAAAGAGGTATATGTGATCTGCAGCAATGTTTAAGTATGTACTACTTATTAAAATACCTTTCCACATGAATGCAGGACCCAAGGTTTCCCAGCTTTACATGGCCCAGAGTGTCACACTGCCTCTGCTGCCTTGCTCTCTTCCAATAATGCATCCTAGTGCCATTTCTTCCCCATGTACACATGATGTAAAAGAAAACACGATTTATCAGACCAGGCCAACCTTCTTTCATTGCTCTGTTGCAGTCACTTTCGGTGATAGACCAGGGTTGGCATGTACACAGATTTACATTCCCATATGCAAAAAACTGCATTGCATTCTGTGTTCTGACACCTTTCTGTTATAGCAGCAATGAGGTTTTCAAGAGTTTGTGATACAATAGCTCTTCTGTGGGTTGTACATCAGTGAGCTTAGAGCACCCGTGACCCTGTTGCTCCTTCACTAGTTGCCCTTTCCTGGAGTACTTTCGCTAGGCACGAACCACTGTAGACAAAAACACCCCACAAGATTCTCTGAGTTGCCAAGCCATCGCAATTTGGCCCTCGTCAAAGTCCCTCAGACTGTTACACTTTCTGTTTTTTTTTTTGTTTCCCACACATCAACTTGAAGAACTGTCTATTCACTTGCTGCTTAATATCTCCCACTTCTTGACACATGCCACTGTAACAAGATAATCAATATTATTCACTCCACCTGTCAGTTTTAATGTTGTGGCAGATTGGTATATGCAATCAGAAAGCTGATGGCCGTGACGATCAGCTTTTCCTCCAGTGCGTTTGAAGTCTTTTTATGTAGTCGAGCTGGAGAAGGAAACAGCAGCTTTTCTTCTTTTGATTCCCAAGGGAATCAAAAGTGTGATTGGCTGTCTACAGACTGTTGCACGAGCGCATCATAGATTGCATTCAGTAAGTCAGACCTTTAGTGCCTTCTTCACGTAGAGCTTCAGGGCCACTTTGAAGTCTTGAATCAGGATGTTGTGTCGAGATTCACTCATAAGATTTTGTGTGTAGAACAGATTTTAGCATGTGATGGAGATATGATCTTACTATCTCCTATCCTCTATACATTAGACATGCAGTGATTATTCTTCCATACAGGTCTGTGGTTTAGAAAATATTAAACTCTGTTGCTAAACTTCTGGTCAAGGTTTAGTACAAGCACACGCCATTTAAGAGCTTTCTGATTGTCTTTTTGTCTTCCTTGTAGCATCAATTCTGTATGTCACATTTTTATAAAACATTATTTGACAGCAAGTCACTTTAATTTTCAGCTTAAATGAAATCTGATTTATGGATATAGAGACATACTAAACATACTTAAAAACAGAATTCATACTTGATTGCGCATTTGTACAGTTGTTTATGTTTGCTCACTCTCTTACTGAATTTAAGCTCTTCGACCTCCTGAAAAATCTCACAGATTATTATAAAATAGAAAGCTCTCACAACTAGCAAAAGTTTTAGTAATTTATGAGTTTCAAACAGAAAAATAAGTGTTTATTGGTGTCTCACCATGTTTGTGAGCAGAGATAATTATTGTTCTTGCCAGGGGTGCTTGAGGTGATCACATCTTACAATCTATCATTTTATAGACCAGCCTCCTACTCTCCATCAGAACTGGAAAGATGTCAAGTGTATGTATGAAAGATATTATGTCTCGGCATATTCATGATCCCTTTTAGATGGCACTCTGTTTCACCACCCATTTCCTTTATCTTTCCAGTTTTCCTTCATTCCTTCCTTTGTCTTGCCCCCATATATGCTAAGGCCAACCCTTGGAGGTAGATGTATTCCTGCTTGCATTTTTAATTTCATCTGATCTGGGGCCTGGGGATTTGCCAGCCCTTTAAATGCAAAGGCACCATGCCGGTGCCTTTGGTGCTGACCTCGGAACAGCTTTGCATCCCTTGAGTGCCTCTGGGCTGCTCCATGAACGCCTACTTACATACCCACAAGGGCAGTAGGGTCACCTTACCATATAGCTTGCTATGGAATCACTAACCACTTTCTCTTCTGATTATGTCAAGTTTGGAATGTTTCTGTCACACCACCTCCCACCACTTCTCCATCTTCCCTCTCTCATGTTCCTTTTCATTTTGTCTTTGCTCGCCCTCTTTCATCATCTTTCATTAGCATTCATTTCAAGTTACTGTATTTCAGCTTACTTTGTCTGTAGGTACTAGTGCTCATCCTCTACCAACCAGATTTGAAGTGCTGTTTGAAGTTTACATTAGCATCTCTGTCCATCATTCTCACTCTTCCATCCTTATTTTTGTCTCCAGCCAGGAAAAGTCTGAATCTGTGAACCATTCTCATTACATCTGCTCCTTCATTTTCCCAGCTTATCAATCCCAACCTCTTGACCTCTTCCTGTTTCATGTTCTCTTTCACTTCACTTCCCACTACTATGTAGCATCTTTACCTTTGCCTCTTTCACATTTGGGAAACAAGTATTTCAAAATCACCTTTTCTGCTTCCCTGTGATCTCTTTCCTCCTTCCTCTGTTTATGCTGAGGCAGGAGTGAAAGGTGAAGACCTTGAAAGCAGTCTGCTGTCCTGCCCTGCCTGCCTTAAGGGATCGTCCCTCCACAACAAACGTGCACACGTAGAGAAAAGGAGAAAAATGAGAATGAGGCAGATCTTAATGGCCTTATTGAGGATTCCTCAATTGGTGCAAAGTGTTGCCCTCTGAACAAGGGACATGAGCTTGAGCTAGTAAGAAGAAGTAAAACATTTCATGAAAGAAAGCGCCACGGGGCAGACAGCATTACTTATCAAGAAAATAGTAACAAAGACAGGGGTCACACGAAGCTTTCAAAGCCCATTATTTCTTACCAAGGTTGATAGTTAGAATGCAGTCAGACAGCAGAGCACACTGGGCAGGGATGCAAGCTGACACCCAGAGCGCACTCACTAATGCACAGACGATCATTCCCTGCATATCCTAGCACACAAGTGAATAAGAATGTTCACAAAGGCACATTTACATAGTTGTGGATAAAGAAAAAATCAAGGCAGACGCACATCCCGCTTCCCTTTTTCATTCAGAAGCTCTCAAAAGCAAACATGGACGTTGAGAAGTGACATAATTAGTGGGGTAATCTATTTGCAATTAACTGTGCCATCTCTGTTGGAGAAACAGCAGACAGATGTTTCATTAGTGTTGATAAGGAAAAAAACAAACAGACGCTGAGGGTCAGTCGTCTGGGGAGAAATACTTTGTGATGATATAATGCACTGTACACTGCACATGTCTTTGTCTGTTTAGAGTATATCCGTACCTACAGAGCATACTGTTCCCTTCTCTGAAAACTAGTATTTACTTGAAATGTATTGTTTATGTTCTACAGTGTGATGTGTAAAATGTACTTGTGGAGTCAAAATCAGTATTTGTGGTCACAGTAATTAGAAAAAAATCTGTTGATCATTAACCTTCACTGATTTCATTACTCACTGACAGTAGTAATTTATTACAGCATCCACCTCTGACCTTTAAAACTCAGATTAATTAATTGTCAGTCAGGACAACAAATTTACATTGTGGTAAGGGTGTGTCCTTTTTTCAACATTTCACTCTCTCTCTCAAAAAAAGGAACTTTGGAAACGCAAATTAAATAATTGATTTTGTTCCTTGCGTGGGATGTGCAAGAACAGTGCAGCCAATTATAGCAAAAAATGAAATGCTAATTAGAGTTGATGCATGTTTTAATACTGTGCAAAATATCGTCTGACAATCACAATGTTAATTCGGCTACTTGCAAAACAGACTAGGGCTGCATTCTGCACAAACAGCTAATATCGCTCAGCTGGAGTCTGATATGTTGTATATATGTAATTGTTGTTGTTATTGGTCTTTAGGGATGTTATTGAGGCTTTTAAAATATGAAGAGGAGAAGCTGAACTGCCAGGCTTACATTTATCACTGTACCTCTATACTACACAGGGTTTGAAGTAAGACTGGGCAACTTAGCTGAAGCATTTATCAGGATAAAATGTTCTGTTTCTGTCGATATAGGAACAGATCATGTTTAATAACCTTTTTTTAAATAGTTAATTTCTTTGACCACTGGACTTTCATCATTTACACAAACATGGAAAAACACACTGAAATAAATCTTCTGACATAAATTAAGCCATACAAGGATAAAGAAATTATCTTATCTCGATACAAGTAAAACAAGCGAGTAAAACCCAGAGGCACACAGAAGATGATTAGGCTGAGCAGGACCAGCTGTAATTCGCAACCTACCATCAAGTATATCAGCTCTCAGAGCAGGACGCCCGTTGTGCATATCTTAGGTGGAGGTGGTGGGGACACATTGCTGTGGATGTTTTTGATACAAAACTCATCCAGCACGAGCGGCTACTGGGCCCTGCCAGTTGCAGCCTCCCCAAGAATAGCTGACTTAGGTGGCTGCAGACTAGAACCCCTTGGGAGACCTGTACAGCAGCCACAGGGAGAGCGACAGAGGGTGATCATTATCAAAATATGATCAACTGTTAATGAGCCACGGAGGAAACTCACTTAGGAGTTTGTTCATACAACCAAACTCTGTGTTTTTGTTAAATGCTTTCATGGCAATTTGCAGTTAATACATTTAACTGAGATGATCAATTCTTCTATCAAACAATTTAGTTATTGCTATTGAACTGTCTGTAGTCATCACATAGTGCTGTATTTTTATCGCCCAGGCATAGTTTCAAAAACTAAAACCAATAGCAGGACCAATAGACATCAGCTACCAGCTCACTGTCTATGCTGCTACTTACCTTCCAGCAGTTCAACATAGAAAAATTCCTAATACGAACCATTTGTATTTATTATAAGTTAAGGAACAAACTATTTTCTGACGGCTGAGGGTTTCAAAATGGTCCTAGCTCTTAATTAAGGGGTCTTAGAAAAAAAACCATACAGACTTCCTTCCTACACTCTGCTGCTAACTCTTTCCATACCTTCACTTCAGTCGGATCTAAATATCAAACAGGCGGCTTTTAGATATCGATGGTTGCAGGATCATTTCATCTGAGCTCAATTTGAAAACCTGACTTTGATTAATCCCGGTTTGGACTGAGCAGTACACAATACCATCACAGCAAACTGAGCAGGAGATGCTGTAAAAAGATCCGACAGGAGTCTTATTAAAGGACAGATGAGTGTCTTTCATTCGGAATAACTGTGATCTCCAAGGTGAAAGTGTTTTTGTTTCTTGACAAAAGACGAGCCATTTTGTCCGTTGACGTTTTCCGGTATGGAAATAATTAACGAAGCCATGATGGTGAGGCGAGTACAAAGGTGACAGTCCGGGTTGGGGGTAGAAAGAGTCAGAAAAAGGGAACAAAAACTTCATCAGCACACTTCAATATTTATATTTACACTCTCGCACTCGCACACATACGCACACGCCCACTGAGAATCCGGCCGAGGTATTAAAGTCGCCTCAACGCTCGCTTTTTATCCGCTTCCTTCTTCCCCACTACGTAGTTGTTGCTACTACTGCTGCTGTTGCTGCTGGTGGTGCTAGCTCCGTTAGCGCCGTTGCCCAGAGCCATCAGATTTTTGAACAATAGTGGATGGTATTCAAAGAGGGCTGTAGTACAGGTAACTTACTTTTCTGTGAAAACTGATATAATTTCTAACATTAGGGCGTTAATTATAGTACACTAGAACTGCTAAGAAAAACAACAATAATGTGGTAGCAGACAAACCTATACAGCACAAAATATGGATATACACGCACGTGAACACACAGTGATACACACACGTACACACTTGACAAACCCTCAACATTTCACCTTTAAATGCAATGAAGTGTTCCCACACTGTAAACCCTGCACCAACCCACACACATCGTTCAGTGTAGCACACAGCAGAGAGCAAGGCGACTTTGTAAATATCCCCACTACGGAGGAGGTGTACTTCTTTGCACTGAGTCACTGACGTTATTAAAAAAAAAAAAAATTTTAGGACTCAGATAAAGTGACTCCTTTTTATAGTTCCCAAAAATGTTGTAAAATGTTTACTGTTCACTGTGCTCGCTAAGCTCTTCAAAAGTCTGAGCATTATGGGAGCCGGGAGTTGTAAAAGGAACAGGAAGAGTTGGGGGACAGAAAGTGGACGATAAAGCTCCTCAAAGAAAAGACAGAGTGGAGAAGATGGAGGAGAGGAAGTGTGATAAGAAAGGCCAATCAGAGGGAGAAGCCAAGAGACAAAAAGTGTGAATAAATAAGTGAGCTGACAAAACTTCACAAACAGAGAGTGCTTGGCATCAACACAAAAGAAAAAGATAGACAAAGACTTAATTCTTCATCATTACAGTGTCTCCATTTGTTGTCTCCATTCATTTTCTGGTTCTTAATTTACTTACCCACGTTTTGTCAGTTTTATTGCTTTTCTGGGGCTAAAATATATTTGTGTTCAAGTAATGTAGCGTCGTAGCTGGCGTCACCCTAAGTGACTTTTCCAGATTTGATTTTCTTTTATGAAATCATAAACCAATGTAGCATAAACAAAGATAATTTAGGAATGACTTTTGATACAAAGACATTTAGAGAACAGATTAGGAGAAAATGATGGATGGATCAAAGGAGAAGAGGCACCAGTGAGAGATGAAAAATATAAATAATAAACCACTTTAGAATACTTGATTCATTCATCCAGGGTTCTTTATGCATCACACGTGTGTTTGGTTGAATGAGATTTAACTGAAGACTGTTCTTTAGGAGCAAAACTATCCCCTTTGATCCCCTTTAATTTAGAACTGGGTGAAGATAATGAAATGTTCTCCATCTGGCTCCTTTTTCCTATTCTGTATTCATTATCTGGTACCCTAATATTTTGGATTGAAAAGCAGTTTCCCAGTTTACCCTGGCATATGTGGAAACCATGCCCGGCCAAGCACATCATCCAACCTGACGCTGGATTGGGATCCCAGAGGATCCGAGGTTGTTATGCCACACATCGCCAAGCTGCTGAGTCTGGCCGACGGCCACTGTCTGAAGCCTGTTGATGAACTCTAATCGACCTTTCCTCTATGCTATCATGCCATCAATTGGTGCTCCTCCTACACCACCAGTTCTGTATACCTTTAGGAGAATTTCTGTCATGCCACCTCCTACAGTTAAGAGCTTCATCTTCACAGAAACTGTACCCGATATTTCTTCCAAACCAATTTGTGAAGGTGCTATCTAAGGCGTTTCTTGTCACTTACATGCCATATATATTTACACAGCAGGGCTCTATGCTTACATTTATTTTTATAGGCAATAATGTCTTAATATTTGAGTTGACTGGAAGACCACCCAAGAATTTTGGAGATAAGATGCACTTGGGAACTAAAAATGTTCAGAAATTCTGTTTTATTCAGTACAGTTTTATTTATATAGTGCCAATGCATGACATAGGTCATCTCAAAGTACTTCAAATAGTAACATGAAGATTTTACAATGTTATATTACAGAGAAAAAACCCCAAAATTCAAACGACTGCCTTTGAGAAAGTTTTTTTCTTTGCTTTCCCTTAAACAAAAGAAGAAGTATCCAAAAGACCCAGGCTCAGGGAGGGGATGGATGGATGGATGGATGGATGGATGGATGGATGGATGGATGGATGGATAGGTAGATAGATAGATAGATAGATACTTTATTCATCTCCTTGGGAAAATTCAAGGTCAGTGACCACAAAAGATGCGTAGCTTCAGAGCCACGGATATCTGCAGAGAGAAAAAAAAACAAACTACAGGAGAGAGAAGACACAAAGTTAGTGCAATAATAGTATGGTGGACAGTGCATCATGGGAAGTCATCCAGCAGTCTAGGCCCAAAGCAGCATAACTAAGGGATGGTTTAGAGTCACTTGAGCCAGCTGTAAATATAAACTTTATCAAAAAGAAAAGTTTTATGCCTAACTTTTAAAATAGAGAGGGCGTCTTCCTCCTGACTCGAACTGGGAGTTGATTCCACAGCAAAGGAATCTAATAACTGAAGTCTCTGCTTCTCCTTCTGTTTTTGGAAACTCTGGGAACCACAAATAAACCTGCAGTATGAAAATGAAGTGCTTTGTTGGGATAATATGGTACAATAAAGTCTTTAAGATACACTGGAGCTTGGTGATTAAGAACTTTGTATGTAAGGAGAAGGATTTTAAATTCTATTCTGGATTTTACCTGGAGCCAATGAAGAGAAGCTGCAACACTTTGACTCAGCTGTTTTTTTTTTCTCTCCCAGAGAGTCATTGGGACATTCTGATGATAAAACATTGCACTAATCCAGCCCAGAAGTTACAAATGCATGGACTAGTTTGTCAGCATCACTCTGAGACAGAATGTTCCAGACAATATTGTGCAGGTGAAAAAAGGCTGTCCTAGAGACTTGTTTTATGTGTGAGCTAAAGGACATATCCTGGTAAAAAAAACAAAACAAAACAAAGCAAAACACAAAACTCCAGGGTTCCTCCCAGTAGTGCTGAAGCCAAATCAATACCTTCCCAAATATCTATATCTGGGTACATAATGTGTTTGTGAGATGTCTAGTGCCAGATACCATAACTAAATTCTGCTTGAATTTTGATTAAAAAACAAAATAAACAAAAAACAGATCCTCCAGGCCGTGTGTTGTAAAGACATGCTTAATTCTTGATTAATTTCATCTGGCTTCATAGAAAAATACATTTTGGTGTCATCTGCATAGCAGTAAAAGTTTAGGCAGTGTTTCCAAATAATATTGCCTAAGGGTAGCGTGTACAAGTGTGAAGTATTGGTCACAGCACAAAACTATGTGGAACTCTGTTATGTTCCTTGGTGTGTTTGTGTGCAGGTAGGGTAGATTGTGGGGTTTTTTTGTTTGGTTTTTTTCTCAGGTTACGTCCGGTGGGAGTGGCCATAACTAACTCTGATGTGAAATGCACTTTTAGGATTTAATCTGAATGTATTAAATCCTCTCATTGATCCTACTACTATTTAACTCATCAAATTTATTTAACTTCTCACCAACTAAAACTCAATTTGAACTGAAGAGGAGAATCGTAATTTGAGTTTTGAGTGTCAGTCCAATTAATGTTCACAATCTGTAGGTGCAACCTATAAAGGGGATAAGAGAGAAGCAAAAACTGATCCTTAAAGAAATTTTTCATCAAGGATGCTCAGAATAGACAGTAAAAATGAATATATACACAGCAGTAGAAGATATGAAATGTTGATCAAGTATATATTTACACACTGAGATAACATCAGCCTAATGAATGTGGTACAGGATATTCTCCAATAGCTGCTTGCACCAATTACTGCAGCTTGTGTTCAGTAGCAGAGTTTGATCCACTTATTTTATTGATCAGACAAGAATACAATTTTAACTGAGAGATGCTGACTGCTGAAACTGTGTCGCAGTCAGCTAAAGGTTTCACTGGTGAAATCATCTCACTTTGTAGGAGTTGGTGTAAAAGAAAAACAAAAAAAAAACACCACGACTGTGCCGTGGTGTTGCAGAGTGATGCTTCTTTTACCCTCAAGACAATCTTTGGAGTCCACATTACATGTTGTGTTGAAGCCGGAGGCTTTCAGAGGCACAAACTCGAAAACAGAATAAGTTTTATTTCAGCCAGTCGTTGCCAACAACTGTTATGACCTGCTGTTTGTCATTTTAACCAGCAACAGCAATGATCAACGCCAGTCTGAAGCTGCCACCTGAATGCTTTGTGCATTTGTCTTTGCTAATAAGAGTGCCAAGAGTCACTCACTAGACTTCTGTACAAATATTTGTTCACATTTTCACACTTTACATTTTACTGTAAATGCCTGCACAGGTCTAAAAATTTAAAAACTGACCAACAATAATGTGCTCGTTTGGTATTTGCAGGTACCTTGAGCAAATTTGCTGTAACAAAAACCCAATTGACTTGCAAAGGAAAAAAAAAATCAGCTTAAAATGTGGATGCAAGATCTCCCTTCTTGTTGGTGCTGCATGTATTTAATGGTTTATGGTTTCACTAATATGAAACCAGGAGCCTGACCACACTTTGGTAAACAAGCAGGTGCTCTTTTATGGCTTTCTTAATTGTGTGCTTTCTGTTCTTGGCTGAATGCGTGCCTTATTCCTTCCCCATGTAATGCAGACTGAAGGATAGGGCTGGGTGAAAAGACACACGGGCAGATGCACAAATGCACATGAATCTCACCGACTTTCCCATTTCACCTCAGCTGCGGAGGCTCAGTGTGTGAGCTGTGCCTCTGCAGCTAAAAATGTAGACTCACAAGGCATGGCAGGTGACATCTTGTAATTTAGTGGCCACGGGTAGACATAGAATGAGAATAGGAGCAATGAACTCTGTAAGTGTGGTATCGGCCTGCCAGTCAAACCACCTGCTGCTCATCTATTTAAAGGCAGTTTTGTGATTTGCCTTTGTGTGTGAGTTACACACATAAATATGCAGCACCTGAGTGACTTAGACTGTTTTTATGCACGTCCTTAGCCGCCTTAGTACAAATCATATGTGCTTTACATAATTTGAGGCCATTTTCCAAAGAAAATAATAGGTTTTTCAAGGCGTTTTTCCTATGGTACAGAAAGTCTGACATTTCTATTCGGATTGTATAAAATTAAAATAAAGTAGTAGTTACTTGAAATTTACTTTAGAAAATTGCATTCAGAGTTCAAGTGAAGATCTTATCTCTATTGTAAGTATGCCTGTCACACTCATGGAAATTTGGTTGACAATTAATTGTCATTCAAACAATTGCGACTCACGTTTTTTTTCTGTATGCTTTTAGTTTTTATTTAGTGATAGTGCCTTTGATTGGCACCTGTCTGCTGCAGAGATCACCATGTTAAAGTTACTTGACTCTCTGTTTTCATTTGACTTGAATCTAAATGGTGGTGCTTTACTTAAAATTTACTTAAAATTATTGTCAAAAGATGCTCACTGAGATGCAGTTGGTTGAATTTTAGAAGTTAAGACCCAAGAGATAAACTGTTGGTGCTGTTGAACCATAGCAGAAAAAGAGTTTGCAAGCGGTAGAAAACGAAGTGGAGATAGTGATTTAAATAGTTTCATCCAGCTGTTCTCATACAGGGGAGTAGAAATGATCCTGAGGATTATGAAAATTTATTGAAGTCTGTTCAGTCACAAGGTTATGTTATCTTTGTTACAGGCGTAGTTGTGAAACTGCAAGATCTCTGCATGGCGATTTAAAAGCACACAGCGATTCAGCATGAATAAGCTTTATATGTTTTAGAAAATCAAACCACCAACACAAAGACTCAGCAAATATTAATCATTGTGAAAAGGATGATGTTTTCGTTAGTAGCTCCTCATATTAAATCTGCTGGTGCAGAAGCAGAATATTGCTTTAATAATGTCGTCTTGGAAACCAAGAAAGTATGCAGGTAACATTATATTATTTAAAATCTAATCCTCTGAATGGTCTTTTTGAAACACTCCTGTTCATGGAACTTTAGGTTGAAGTAGGAAGTGGACTCCAGGTCGTTTCTCCTTCTGCTGCTGATGGAACCGTTTCCTCTTTGCCGCTCGAATGTTTGCTTCCAGTGCAGGCATACGATGTGTGAGTTCGACCCCTTTGCTGCTATGTTGGACATCACAGCCAGATGTGGCACTTTTCTGCTTGACATGATGCAGAATATCATGGTCAGGCCTCATAGATCAGATTCACTACTGTGTATCTGTTCAAGGGGGAAAAAGCATTAAAAGAGCCCTGAAAGCACAAATGCCAATCATTCTTGGCTTCAAACTTTTGCAGCAGAGCCCAAATTCCAAATTAATGGAAAATGTCTCTACTGGGCATAATGTATTGTCATAAAAATAGCAATGTGTCTGTCTGCCATTATAAGGTTTGTCTTTCCTTTTTTGCCTGTAGACAGTGGGCTTTGATGATCAGATGATAGTTTTACTTTTCCTCCTACTTCTATTCACATGCTCTTTATACCCTTTACTTCATTCATCTCAATTTCTTGCCACCCTCTATTCTCTTGTCCACTGTTCCACTCAGATGTTCAGTCCAATTTCCCCATCTATATATCTCTCTTTTGCTGTCTCACGTTGAGAGGCGGAGAGTAATTGAAAGTCCTCCTTTTCTTTGTCCAGTTCCCAGTGAGTTTTTTCCCCCATTTCAGACTGTGTGTAGCATCAAAGACAATGAAATTTTGGGGAAAGACCACAATGTCTTTGTCTCTTATCTGTCCTAATTCTTTGACCTCTTCAAACCTTTTTGAACTTTTTCAGATCCTGAATACCAGGGAACATTTCTTTAACTCACCTAACCAAATTCGTAAGATTGAAAAAATGTTTTCATGTTTGTGTGTGTGTCTATGTGCAATGTAGGAACCACGCTATATGTCCTGAAGTGAAATTTCAAGGACCAGTGACTATAATGTTGTTCTAGTAGCTATAATAAGAAAATAATGATCTTTTTAGAGACTCTGGCTGGAGATCAGAACCTCCTTGAGTCAGTTTCATCTTCTATCTGAGTAATGCCTAGCATAATCACTAGGTGAGAGGCTCGGGCCAAAGTGCAACTGGAAGCTTTGCACCGTAATGGCTGTCATTTGTCCCTGCCATATTGGGTGGCAATTGAATAACTTCATTGGGTGGATGAAGACAGGCCATTTTTGGTGCTTTTAAGAGGATCTCCTTTATTCCTCAGCCAGTCATAAATCACCAGGGGAAAAGGTGAGAAAGAAAAGAATGTACAAATAACTAAAATGGGGCAGTGGCCATCTTCTTTATTGAGATTGAATTAAGATTAGGTCCCTTTTAAAATATCTCTGAGGCTGTTTGTTTTAGAAAGTGCTTCCAGTATATATTTTTTCAAATGTTCGTAGGTGTTTATCCAGTAGTATGGTTTCAGTATGTTACTTGTTTGGTCATAATTTTAGTTAAGTTTTGGAATTGTCACACAGTTTTCATAATTTTGCCTCAGAAATGATCCACAGTGGATTTTAAATGAAGCAGTGAAGATGTGACTGAAATGTAGACTGTCGGTTTTAATTCAAGGGGTTTAACCAAAATATCGGATTTAGGAATTAGACGTTTTTTGTTGTTTTTTTGGTCTTGTATTGTTCCTCTATTTTCACAGGCTAAAAAGTAATTTAACAATTGACTGATAAGCAGTTTTGTGGGCACGTGTGGCCAGTTTTCTCATTATTTCATGACAAATTAAGGAGATAAAAGGATCTCAAGTGGATTCCAGGTGTCAAATTTGCATTTGGTAGCTGTTCATGGGCACTCTCAACATATGGTCCAAAGAAATGTTGAAGCAAGTGAAGGAGACCATTATTAGGCTCAAGTAACTTCAGAAGAGGGCAAATTCTTAAAAGGAAGAAATGCACTGCAGAGATTAGCAACACCAAAAAGACCTGGAAGACCCCAGTATACAACTAAAGTGGATGATTGCAGAATTGTTTCTGAAAAACACCTCATCACAACATCCAGCCAAGTCAAGAACTCTGTTACTGTTGAAATCTGCAATCAAGAGATGCTTTCATGAATATAGATGTGGACAGAAACTACTGGTGACCCTCAAGAACTGGAATACCAGATTAGACCTTACGAGAAAATATGTTTAAAAAAAAAAAAGAAAGAAAGAAAGAAAGAAAGAAAGCTGCCTGGTCCTGGAACAAGATTCTTTGGAGAGTTGAAACTAAGATGAACTTGTGGGAGAACAACGGAAAGAAAAGAGGATGGAGAAGGAAAGAAATGGCTCATGACCCAAAGCGTAACACATTGTCTGTCAAACATGGTGGAGGCAGCGTTATGGCATTGGCATGTATGGTTGCCAGCACTACTGGGCCACTGGTGTTTATTGATGATGTGACAGCTGATAGAAGGAGCCAGATGAAATCTGAAGTGTATAGAGCTATACCTTCTGCTCAGATTCAGTCTAATGCTGCAAAACTGATAAGACGGCACTTCACAATACAGACAGATAATGACCCAAAACGTACCATGAAAGCAGCCTGCTGCTTAAGGCTAAGATATGGGATGTTCTTAAATGGCCAAGTCAAGATAGATTTATGGCTCTACATTGGTGACTGTTTCCGTAGCTCTCCACCTACGCAGAGAATAGGATTATGGGAATTCAACCAATGCAGAGGCCACAGAGACGCACTTGTATGCAGCCCTCCACCAAGCCAGCAACACGTCGCCCCTGGCAGATAGCACTATGTATAGGTCGATTGGTAATTGGTTGAAAGGATGGCTTAAACTGAAAGGGTAAAGGGTCCTTTTGGTATGATGAAGACTATATATGTTTCTAAGCACTGCTTGTGACTGCTGATGCAACAGGCCTGCCAGTAATGTTTCCGATGGCAACCCATTATTTTTGTCACTCAGTTTTGCTCCAAAATACTCTGCTATGTTGTTGGTGTTTTCTGGAGCAGTGGAAAATGCAAAAAGGACCAACAGCAGCTCAAACATCCTGTAACCTACATCGTTTCACATAATTTTGACACCGTCCCAAGTGGTGATAGACAGAAAGTCAACCAACTTCAACCCAACACGGAAAAAACTGAAGGCAGAAAGACCAGCAAACAAACAGCAACTGAATTCAGCTGCAATGAAGGCATATTTCATAAAAGAAAAACTTCAGGCAATCATTGAATGCGAATAATTTGCATTCAAGTTTTACAAATAATCCTTATATTCATAAATATGTTGTCCAATTACTTTTGAGCCCGTGAAAATAGAGGGATTATGTGGAAAATGGCTGTAATTCCAAAATAGTTAATGCATTATTTTTGTTAAAACCTATCCATCACACGATTGCTTCATTTCAAATCCACTGTGGTGGTGTATGGAGCCAAGATTACCAAACTGTTTCTGTCTCAAAACTTATGAGCCTCACTGTATTCTAACAACTACTGAAGCCTAATTTATCACTTATCCATGGAAATATCTCAGCATCTGCGTGACGGACTCATGCCGTGTTACAATAGCAATATGACTGGATCCGACCTCACAACTTTCCAGAACATTTTTACCATGGCTGTCTGTACTGCAAACCACTGTTTAAACAACAGGAACACACAAGTCATGTAAAGTGAATTGGGGAAGATTTTTTTCCCCATTTCAGCACTAGTATTGGTGTAGCCACATCACAGAGAACCCAAAAGACAGTTTATGTTCCAAAATCACAAAACAAGTTTCTTCCTCACTTTGCCCTACAATTTCATATCTATTACAACCAATGAGACAATAAAACATTCCTGAAAATTTAAATTTAAACTTTTACTGCAGTGAAGACAAAAGAGGTCCATTAATGACACAAAATTTAAATATAATCCGAGTTTCGACAGATGTTAATGGGAGCTGAAGTGTTGTTTGTCGCTTCCATCTGTTTGTAGGACTCATTCCTCTGAGTTTGTTAAATACTTGCAGCATCAAACAGCAGCAGCTGTGTACAGCATCTCCAAAGTGACAGGACTACATGTATTTATGCACAGCATAACAGCAGGGCTTCAGTACTACTCATTTATAATTTAGAAACATGTATAAATACATAAATTGTCCCCAACATGGATACAGGATCCTTTAACATCTAACAGCAAGTCACACTATGTACTTTTCTTCATTGAGTAACAGTTTAGAAGCTAACAGTTGAATCAGTTGTTTCGTATCCTCAGGTTGAGTCCTAAACCCCACCACAGCTGATTTTTATTCATTTTATTATTTTATTTTTAGTTCACTTATCATAAAGGAGTTAGATTATCATTGCACATAGGCAGAATTGTGAAGCCAGCAGTGTTAGTGTTATCCCACGTCTGAATAGAATTTCAATCTGTAAACTCTTCCTCCAGTTTCATGATCAGATTGAAAAATGTAATTTGTCTTTCTGTTAATGAAAAATCCTGCAAATCCTGAGAATTGCTTTATTATCAGCCTCAGCTGTACTTTGCATTTAGTCCTAATGAGCAGATTTTAGCATGATAACATGCTACACCGACATGGGACCATGGTAAGCATTATAGCTGCTAAACATACATCAGCAGAAATGTATTCATATTCTGCCTGTAAGATTTTTATTGTGGAGACATTTAGCAAAAAAAAAAGCACTGCTCTAAGAGCTGCCTGACAGTACAGCTAGTGTGGTTATAGTCTTTTTTTCTCACTTTTCTATTTTTTGTGGATGATGGTGTCTATATGTAATACATTTTCTTGGCATGGAAGGTCAGGGACATCTGTGAAAGGTTGAGCGTACAATAAATGGACACACTCATGCGCACTATAGCCCATTTAGATCAATATTCACACATGCTATGTGGTCACCTCATGGTCTTAAAAAAAGCATAAACTGGAAGTGTGATAAATGCAGGCAGATAATTATGAGCTCTTTGACTGCGGTGAAGTCTTACATTTTAAGTCAATGACATGCCAAGTGGAGCTGTCTGCTGTAAACGCTGTCAATCAATATTCTTGGCAGGTTCTGTTACGACTGCTGTTGAATAACAGTCAGCTGACCCCACCTATCTGGTTGACCTTCACCAGTTTTGACACCCACACACCAGACTGCAGAGTGCAAACAGAAACACACACCCACACACAGCGTGCTGCACACATTCACTCACATTGAGGTGTTGCACACTATCACACATAAATGTGCACTGGATGTGAATGTGGAACCACTGTGTTGAGAATGATGGGTTGTCTGCTTCATGGAGTAATGAATTTATATCCCCCGTCAGCACCACTGAAGGACAGCCGCAATGGGTCTGCCATAACAGAATGGTCACATACTCAACACACACACCACCACTACAACTAGTTGTCCTCAGTGTGAGGGTGGCACTTATGCAAATATATAGCGTCCCTTTTTGTGAAAACACATAAGAAACAACATCTGCCTTGAGAAATATGTGTGAAATAAATAATTGCTGGCTTGGCAAGAAATGGCAAAGTCATCCTGACGTCTTTTGCAAATAAATTTCTTTGTTGTGAGGAGAGTATGAAACACAGTCAGTATATTTTCAGCAAAATAACTCAGGAGTGTGTTTACTTGTTGCATTTTTGCAGTACGCTGTCAGTAGTTGCAGCAGCAAGCCAGTCAATCATTTTGAGAGCGTAAAATGTATTTATTGATTCAAAACAGAAAAATCAGTAGTGGGGTGATAGTAGTTCAGCAAAAACTGATAAATGTACTTAAAGCAATTGGGCCTGTGAGGCAAATTGTTTTTTGTTTTTTGCAGATGGATGGATGTGTGCTGCAGTAGTGTAGAGAATATAGGGAGCCCTTTAACCATCATCATACAAACTAAACCTAAATGATGATGATGATTTCACAGGCTTTCTGAGTATCTGCTTTCCTGCAGACTGAAACTCATTCATCTGTTTCTTCAAAGACATCAAATACTGTAATTAGAAAATGTGCTTCCTGGATTTTAAAATGAGTTTGAGGCTCTCTTTGGATGGGATACATGTAGATTGTCCTACAATAGTCGAA
The DNA here is from genome assembly GCF_022539595.1 of Amphiprion ocellaris. Lineage (NCBI taxonomy): Eukaryota > Metazoa > Chordata > Actinopteri > Pomacentridae > Amphiprion > Amphiprion ocellaris. The sequence goes on from NC_072786.1 coordinate 13,755,746, forward strand.
GCAACTGTTGTTTTTTTTAACAATTAAAAGCGCCTTTATTATCATGACAAGGCCATATGTAACCAAAAAAAAATTACATAAAAGGTTTTGAGGATTTTTGATACCATGTACTCATTGAAGTGACTTTTACAGGATATTTCTTCTCTCTCTTCAACCTGTTTTGGAATATGTTGCTTCTTCATTTAGCAATTGTTGTTAAAAAGCCTCCAAAATAGCTTTAATGTCAGGAAAATCATACCACAGGAGGTAGGTAGCGTAACACCAAACCGCCAGGGAGATATAGAGCCATGCAAAAAGAATTAAATGTCAAATTATGTAACCACTTTTGTTTCAGTGGTGTTTTGTGGATCCCATCGTCTTTTGTACAGTTTAATTTTAGATAGAAAGTTTAGACCGAGACAGACTCAAAAAACCTTCACTTAGTAACAGTTGTTGCTGTAATTATGTGAATAATTACTGTTCAGTGGAAAGCAAATTCTTTTTCTGTTACCTTTGCTAAGAGGGTGTCTCTTATGTCATCATTGGATGATTCATGTTTCATTATACAAGCCCCGTGTTTTTTCAAAATAGACGTGTTCCAGGGAAAAGAAAAGAAAAAGTGAAATGTCAACTAAGTCTTTCTAATCATTTCTTTAAAGTTCATCTGTTAACAGCAGGTACGTAGTTTCTCAGTTGTACACCAGTGCTGTTATTTTTAGTGTGAGGTTAGTTCCTCCTGTTTGAATGCAGTCAGTTTTCTTCAATTAGATTATTTTTACCAAATAGTTTCTCTGTATATAGTTTGCTTTAGTCTTTGATCTCTATCTTTTATAAGTTTGGTAAATTTGCATCCACCTGATGAATGTTGCTCACACAAATTCATTGTGACTCACAAATGAAGGAAAGTCTGTTCTTTGTGTAAGTTTTCATCAGGCCTATTTTTTGCCGAGGCTTTTTTGTGTCTCAAGTCTAAGTAATTTTCTGCGGCAGTGCAGGGAGATGGCACATCAACATAAATGCAGCATTGTGACACCACGCCACTGCAGGAGCCAAGGTAGCGTGCTAAACCTTTGGCAGCTACCCTGAGTGGGGAATTACATGCTTGGTTGCACTGCACATACTGCAAACACACGGGCCCACCGAGGAGTCTGCTGGGGTGTTTCAATATGCATCCAGTGCATTGGACACCTACACTGCATCCCGCCGCAGCGTGTAAGGCGGCAACTTAGAACAAAAGTTAATTCAATCACAGGCCCATGGATCTGAAAAGCCTCCTAGATTCTTACACAGAAAACAGCGGGTCTGCTGTAATCCAATTGCATAAATTACAAAAGAGGCTTTAGAACTATATACACACAGACACAAGGATCTGAATACATGCATAGACACTGAATTTGTTCTCTCCTCCGCACAAAGTCACATTTTTCTGGCTCAAACCATCTATTCTCTTTGTCTGTGGTGGAAGAAAAGGGGAGATAATCGTACAGAGAGGAAGGAGAGTTGGAGAGAAAGAAGGGAGTGTCGGCAGCTGTGAGAAATGAAAAGTTCTGTTGGTATTTTGTACATTGCTAGTGGCTGATGTTATCAGTGATTTTATAAATTAAAAAGCTACAAATGAGATCGATTTATATTTATGAGTGACTTTGTTCAGGGAACGTGTAACAGTGCATTTATGTATGGATTCATTCAACTGTGTATGTACGATCTGACAAATATGAGCATTTGCACTTGAGCCATTATTAGCTGATCTTTTCTTGAGGGTGTTTTTTTTTTTCCATCTTTGTGAATCTTTTTTGTTTTTCTTCTCATTTGATCATCATGGGCAGAGTCAACCTTTATCCAGCCAGCTCATCTATAACATCAGCAGCTACGAGTAAAAAAAGAAAAAAAAAACTCCAGTGCCAAATAATCTGCTCTGGGGAATCGATAAAACTTTTCTCTCAGGGACAAACAGGAATTTCAGTCCTTTTCTTTTTCGATTTCTCTTCACCATGATCTTATTTGGAGAAGCTTTCATCAACAGATTTGTTGTCTCTCTATCACCACTTGGCTTTTTCATAGTGTTCTGCCCTTTACTCACTCTTTATTTAAAACCCTGATATACTACACATAGCATGAAAGATGAGTTCCTTTCTTCTCCTTCACTGGCTATACGAACCAGTAAAGAGTTAAGATACATGGATTCTCACTTCACTTCACATCACTGTTGATGCAAGCTTGTTTCTAGGCTCAAAGAAAAGAATTCTTGTAAGTGCAGTGCTGACTGTGACCAATGGATGTGTAGCCTCTGTGAATATATACATTAATGTGCAAAATAAAGCATTAAGGACATTCTAATGCTGACCTTAAACTGACCTTAAGCAGGCAATTGAAATTCTTGAGCTCCTCTGCTTTACTTTAGCTACATCTTTTGTGATTTGTATAGATTTAATAATGTCAAAGAAAAGCAGTAAAACCTTTAAGCTGGAGTCAGCACTTAAGAGTTCTCTTGCATTATAAACTAGAAAATAATAATTTGTTTTCATTCTGTGTACCTATGTGTGGTTACAAACAAATGCTGCATGAAAGCGCAAGATTGGACCAACTCAGGGACTACACCCTATCCCAAAAGTGAAAACTGATTATACACTATAATCGGTTTATTCGATAACCAGTAATTCCCCCTTTCACTTTGATCACAGCGTTCAGTCTTTCAGACATGGAATGTACGAGGTTCCTGAGTGTGGATGGTTCTATCTTCCCCTGCTCCCCCACAGCCCTAGAATTGAGCTGTTTCATGGTGGATGGTGGTGGACTGGTAAAGATGTAACTGTTCAGGATTCTCCAACAGTTCTCAATTGGGTTGAGGTCAGGGGAGTTAGTGGCCATTCCTCCTTATGCAGAAAGCCAGGTAGATGCTCAGAACATCATTGCTGAGTCATACGGGCAGTGTGAGCAGGGGCACCATCTTGTATAAATACCAATTCTGAACGTGTTAAACATTTTCCATTCAGTCACAGGCCCCAGTTTGTTCCTCCTAGCCAAAACTGGAAATACTACCTTTTCTATAATGTTGCTGATATAATGTTGTGCTTTAACAGTGGTACCTTGAGACACAATGTGCAGCTCTGAGAGACCTGAAGCAGACGAAGCCCCCCAAACCATACTTTAGGCACTGAATTTCACTTGCTCAGAAGATTGTACTTTTGCGTCATCATCTGTATAGATACGGTGCTTTGGCTGTTTGAAATAACTACAGAGGGCATTCTCCCAGTCTTTTGGAGTCAGAGTTGTGTACTTCTTTGAAAAAGCCAGTCTCTTCTGTTTTTGCAGTTTGGTGACTCGTGGGGTGTGTTGCCGCTTGCAAGTTGTCAGCCCCAATGTGTCTGTTAAATAACAATGCACAGTGCTCTTAGAAACATCTTCTCCAAGATTTTTCAGCCTCTGACTGAGTTGCCGGTATGACTGGTGTTTTTTACCCTTTGTCTTTCTCACCAGATCAGTTAGGCCAGATGGATGTCTTTGAGTGAGGCAGGCCTTTGAAGGAGCCTTCTTTGTTGTTCCTTTGCCACCACTTCTGCACCCAGCAGATACTTCTCCCAAGGGCTTGAGCTACCTGCTGATGAGTTTTTTCTACATTTTGATGAGCACTGGCCTGTGCATGAATCTCAGACTCTGACAGAGTAGCTTTTCCACCCTCACACTTGGCCATGGCAACAACACTTCCAACATTGCCCTCACAACCAGTTTGGTTGTGAGAGCAATGCATTTTAGTCAAGCAAGAAATGTTTCGACTGGGACCTGACAGTTCGACTAGACAAACAACCAAACAGTACCTGAGTGACCAGATGGAACCCATTTTGGTGACAAACAATCAAACACATTGTCCGGTGGGGAGAACAAACTTTTGGGACACGGTGTATTCAGTGACAAATAAAGGAAAACCTGAACCGCTGACCCATACAATGAAGGTATCTGGTGTATCAGCCATAGTGTGGAGCCACATGGGGGCCAGTTGTTTAATACAGTGATCATCTTTATCTGATAATGAAACATTTCTGTCCTGATGGAGGTGGTTCCGTCCTGGAAGACAATGTCCCCATCCATCAGAAATAAGTATGAAAATATGAATGATTTCCTTCACAGTCACCAGCTCTCATCCCATCCTGGGAGTTATTGAACCAATGTGTTAAATTGAGCTCTCCGCTACCATTATTGAGACAACAATTGAGGGAATATTATCGGGAAGAATGTTGTTCATTCCTCTAGTACAGTTCCAGAAACTTGGAGAATCAATGCCATAGTGCACTGAAGCTGTTCTGGTAACACATGGTGACCCAACACTTTACTAAGACACTTTACAAGGCTACTTCAAATAGTTGCTGACCTCTGCAAAGGGACAGCAAAGCTTGATAATCAATGGACCAAGAGATTTGAAGTTAAAGGACACTATGTTAAAGGACACTATGTTGAAAAATAATGCAAGAACAATCATTCTCCTGTGAGGTTTTCTGGTGAGGCCGAGAACATTCTGAAATACCATTGTATATTTGGTATTCCTTGAATTTGTCATCAGTCTGTATCTGGAAAATGTGTTTGTATATGCCCTTGTTTCCTGTTTTTGCTGTGTATTGGTATATAACACCAAGGGGACAGCATTCAGGGGCTGACGGTCACCTCAGTGCGGGGCTGTAAGTTCAACAAAACTCTGTGTGAGAATTGAGTCTCAGGGATTAAGTCTCTGTCCTTATCTAGCCGGGCTGCTCCCTCAACCAAGGAACACTGCCGTTCCAAGCTGAAAGCCACAATGTGTATACATACATGTGTGTGGCTGATGAGATTCAATACCAAGATAAAACAAAATAGCTTTGATGCAGAGAAAAGACTTGAGATACACTCAGGGCCCAAGATAAAGGAAATGGAAGGAGAGCTAGTGTGTGCAAAACAGACGAGGAAAGCCACAAAAGGATTGACTGGACCTTTACAAAAGGGATTGCACAGGTAATTTTGCCACTTTCCATTGGCTCTCTCACCAAGAGCTGTACACACTCAAGCACAGTGTCTCACATTTGTGCAAACAGATTTCATTTCACAGAGCTTGTTTGCTCAACCAAATCCTGCTTAGAGTACCCTGCTCGGTTTTGTGGTGTGAACACGGGCAGATTTACAGCATGCTGATTCCTTATATTTACCTGCCGTTATGAATGTGAACAAGCAGATTTAGAAAAGGTCTACCTACCATGAAAAACTTCCTAAGTGGACGACTAATTACTATTGCTGCCTGAGTGTATGAGGGGAGGCTCGTAATGGTCACTGTGGAGTGTGCAGCGTTCCACTGGCAACGCCTGGGGCCAGAGGTTGAGCCAAGGTGATATACGAACTATAATTAGGTGTCATCTTTGCCAAGCACAGGGTGGAGGAGACCGTGACGCACACACACACATAATGCTCTAATGCCCAGTTTCTCAATTTCATGACAATGGCAGATGACGGCGCAGGCAGTGGCACACAGTGTTCGCTCTGACAGAAGTTTGCAAATCTCGCATATTTGAGTATCTTGCACTCAGTGTCTCATCAATAATAAAGTGTAAAGCTGTGACAAGCACAAGTAAAGAGTTGGGACAGCCCACTGAATCATTTAATGGCTGGTTTCATGCAGTGGCAAGACTAGCTGAAGGACACCGACTCTATGGGGTAGTTGGGTTGTTGTGGATGTACAGTGGCTGTAACTGTAACATGAGTGCTGGTGTTTCTGTGAAGCTAAACTACAAAAGTTGCTGGTATATACAGTTGTGTCTTAGTGTTTAACTCCCACTTTTTAGTGCTGTAAATGTTCCTTAAAGATTTATGTAGTGTAGGTGTTTTGCTATCTACTGTACATATTTCATACTGACTACCACCCGGATAGTAAGGCACTACATTTTGTCATTTGTGAAAATGTTCTGCTTAGTAGTTTCTCAAGTTTTAAACAGAGTTTATCTTATCCCCAGGTTTCCACTTGAGATAGCTTCACCAAACTTATTCCCCCACCTGCCACTCTGTGGATCAAGTTTTTGATGAGTTGGCCCTCGTGGGGTGCTGTGCAATCAAATGCATCACTGCATAAGCCAGCGTAAAATGTCCTAGAAGGAGAGGGAGGGAAGCAGGGAGAGGCAGGAAGAGAGAGAAGGGTTGCATGTGGATCGATCACACCAGTGTGCTCGGAGAGGCCAGAGTGACCAGCCATGAAATGGTTGCTGTCCCCGGCGTAGGTGCCACCATTACCCACAGTTTCGCTGGCCTCGCTTGGCTGGGATTAGCGTAGATACGGATATACATACAATACATAATGCTTTCAGTGTGTCACGATGATGAGGGACGCGCTTGAGTGAGTGTATCTGTGTGCAGTTTCGGGCAGGGTTTGTGTTATTATCCAAGAAAGCCCTAACTGGAGTTCCTGTGCAGTACTCATCCCGCCTCAGGACATGAAGCCCTGCTGCTTTTAATTCTAACAGGATGAAGTTTAATCTATTCAGGAATTGTTTTACACCTGGGGTTTCCAGGTGAATGCAATTAAGTGCAATTAACTGTATCACCTCGTAGCTGTCACATGGATGCATCTGCGTAGTTGTCTCCTTAGCTGAGGCTGCACATGTAGTCATCTCTTGAAGAAAAAAAAACTCCTGTCATGTTTAGTGAGTGCTGAGTGCACAATCCTGTATCTGAGCTACACTAATGCTTATGTCTTCTTGGCTAAGGCTGTGTAAAGTTCTAGTGTACTTTCAAAAGATCTTACATGTCTTCTTGATCTGAGTTTGAGCAGGCATCGAGGAGGAGCTTTGGACTGTAGAGAGAGGCTATAGTGTGAATCCCTTGTTCTCCACAGTGATCAGTCTCACTCTGCCATGTTTTCCACTGTGTGTGTGTCTGTGTGAATGTAAAAGTTGGATAGTTTCCCTGCTTGTGAATTTCCCACAGAAATATCTGCAATTCAGTAGGATTGTCACCTCTTCACACTCCAAGACACTAAGTATGCAAAAGCAGACATCATGGCTTAGAAATGTTTAAACTTCAATCTTGGAAAAATGAATAATTTCATTTCCTTTGCATTTCATTACCATTGCACCTTTTCAAAAGACTGCTCCACCGATTACTCACCTAAGATTCAGTTTGCTATCACAGGGAGCACTACTCAGCCTGTGAATTTGCACAGTTCCATTATGAGGGACATTCTTTGTTTCAAGTCTGCAAATTTAAAACAGAAATCCTGTATTATACACAAGAATAGAGCTGCACTCACCAGTATTACAAGTGCAGGCACGGAGCAACTAAAACGAAAGCAGTAATGATTCAGAATATCTCAGAGGCAGAATAAGATCAACTATTTCAATTCTGTCTCCCAAAAATTATATTCCTAATAGAACTAAATTACATTCTCAATTACATGTTGAAAGTAATCTAATTTTGGAAGTAAGGTATTTCCTCATTTGTGATGTAGTAGGAAAGGCTTTAATTTAAAAGGGGCACAAAATCAATGTCGGAGGATTGAAGGGGAGGATGGAGGCAACAACACTTTCATCCGTCCTGTGAGCAATTGTTGTTCATAAACTTAAGTTTTACTTTCACTAGCTGCTGAGTTTCAATTTTCATTCATGGTTTGATAGTTTAAGGCACAAAAACTACTTTGGTAGGTTGAGGAAAATATCACGCCTTCCTTGATACTGTCACAACAATAACTACTTGTGAAAAGCTCGGTTAAGTTTAAACATCGAAAGTACTTCATTAGGTTTCTGAAAGTAGCACAGCTTAGGTTAAAATAAATCTTTTTACAACACATTTGAAGCTTCTCCTCCATTTTCTGGGTTACCCGTGGGTAATGAGTCAGGTCCCATCTAATATATGATTGGGTGGCTGAAAAGGATCAACAGTAAAGTAATGAAATAAAGGGCAAAGTTAGGGTGATTTCAAATGTATTTGTGACACTTTACAAACAAATGTAATCTGGCAGAAAACACTTTCCTTTCAGAATATAATTTAGAACGCAGTTTAGTTGTACAGAAAGGAGACAGTATTATTTACCAGGCAAAGACTGTCTAACAAAAATATGCTTTTGGATTTTGTTTGTGTAGTTTATTGTGGGAAATGTATTGTTCAGTTCAGTTTTGGAGTAGGGATTTCTGTTAGATCTTATTGATTCAGTTAACAGCATAACTCTGTTGTCAATGCTGTTTTGCTGGTCTGTACAGCTCCACTATTGGGAGGACTGCAGTAGAATTTTGTACATATATTGCTGATCCCCAGATGATGTATCCTAATGGCTTTAGTAATCCCCTTGACTTTCACTTGGCCTCACCTTGAGGGTCACATATGTGGTTTTAAGTCCCAACAATTATTGAATGTGTGATTAAACATTTGTGTACCCATCTAAATAACTATAACCAGTTAGAATTTTATTCAGCATCATCATCGCATTTGTCAAATATTTAAATTATGCCATAAAATTCATTTTTATTGAGTTTTGCATGTCTGAATAGCTTAAGGCTGTAAAGTCAAAGCTGTGGAAATATGAAGACACAAAGACACAGTAAAAAAAATAAATAAATAAAAAATCCTGGTCTCCCAGACTTATTCTTGTCTCATTTGACTGAGGTCAACTGCTTTGCTACATGCTGTCAGTTACTGATGCAGAGAGAGTCTTCTTCCTGAAGGGGGCATGGACAGCAGTAGTTCAGGTGCATTTAATGCCACAGATGCTGAAACAGCTTGTTTAGAACAGCACTGAAACCAGGAGTTATACAGGCACGGTGATATTAACGATCTCTTGATTGAAGAAAATTGAAAATGGAAAGACTCATTCTGGGAACCTGTGACACCTTCTTGAATTTACTGAAA